>NC_057752.1:3625637-3666874 GCF_004010195.1 Chiloscyllium plagiosum
CTTTTCCCTGGGGTGGGGGAGTCCAGAACTAGAGGGCATAGGTTTAGGGTGAGAGGGGAAAGATATAAAAGAGACCTAAGGGGCAACTTTTTCACACAGAGGGTGGTACGTGTATGGAATGAGCTGGCAGAGGAAGTGTTGGAGGCTGGTACAATTACAGCATTTAAGAGGCATCTGGATGTGTATATGAATAGGAAGGGTTTAGAGGGATATGGGCCAAGTGCTGGTAAATGGGATGAGGGATATCTGGTCGGCATGGACGAGTTGGACCGAAGGGTCTGCTTCTGTGCTGTACATCTCTAGGACTCTATCTAATGTTTATCTCTGTTAATAAGTAGAGTAAAGCACCAGTTCTACCCTTCACCAACTGGCATTTTTAGAATCTAATACAGTGGGTGTTGGGAATATCCAATCATGAGGCAGTCAGCCAGATTCTCACCCAGACAGGGATCTACTCGTATTTCTGTGCTGGCCAATTCAACTGCAAAAGAGATCACTTTGGGGCAGACCAGAAACAAGACGCTTAGGCTGCAGCAATCGTGATCCATCTCCATCAGAATGCAAACATGGATGGCATGGTGGCACAGTGGTTAGCACTGCTACCTCACAGCTCCAGAGACCCGGGTTCAATTCCCACCTCAGGCGACTTGTCTGTGTGGCGTTTGCACATTCTCCCCGTGTCTGTGTGGGTTTCCTCCCACAATCCAAAGATGTGCAGGTTAGGTGAATTAGCCATGCTAAATTGCCCCATAGTGTTAGGTGTAGGGGAATGGGTGGTGGGTTGGTGCGGACTTGTTGGGCTGAAGGGCCTGTTTCTACACTGTAACTAATGTAATCCCAGGAGCAAGGACCACATTTTTATCTGATTCCCTGCCAGTGTAAATGAACTTCCAGCCATGCAGCCCAGTGCAGATTGATGTGGCTGTATGACTTCTTAATGAACCTTTTCTTTCCTGCACTGTTCCCAGAACCATCCGCTATCTTCACAGCTGTTCATTTCAACCTGAAATGTGCCCTTTTTCTCCCAACTGCTTTCGACTGTATCTCCGTCACATTCTTTGTAAAAACAGAAGTTTACTCTCATCGTCCTTAACAATTAGTTCACAAGCTGAAACTTTATTGCTGGAACAGCACAGCAGGTCAGGCAGCATCCAGGGAACAGGAAATTCGACGTTTCGGGCACAGGCCCTTCTTCAGGATTCATTCCTGATTCATTCCTGAAGAAGGGCCTGTGCCCGAAACGTCGAATTTCCTGTTCCCTGGATGCTGCCTGACCTGCTGTGCTGTTCCAGCAATAAAGTTTCAACTTTGATCTCCAGCATCTGCAGACCTCACTTTCTCCTCCAATTAGTTCACAAGCCCCAATCTAAAATGTCAGTGTTCAATAGAAGGAACCAACTGCATAAGATTTAGTGAGAAAGAGGTACAGCACCAGGCCCATATCCCTCCAAACCCTTCCTATTCATACACCCATCCAGATGCCTTTTAAATGCTGTAATCCAAGCTGAACCAAACATTCAGAAAACGTGAGAATTTGAATTTACTTAAAAGAAAACACAACTGGTGTCACTGAATGTCAGCGAGATGCTCTTGGATTGTGACCTAAAGAGGGGGAGTCAGAGTGAGGGGAACGTATGGTGAGGGTGCCCAGAGCCAAAGATATAGGTTGCTCACGGTGCTGAAGGAGCGATTGGCGTGTCAAATGGGTGTTAATGGAGCGAAAGGAAGAAAACGTCCACACTGCTCAGCGCAAAGTCGACAAGACACAGCCGTGTGGGCAAATGGAAGAAAATTGGAGAAGGCAAAACAGGTCAGGACTTATACAGTTAATAGTAGGGCCCTGGGGAGTGTTGCTGAGCAAAGAAAGCAAGGGGTATGGGCGCATAGTTCCTTGAAAGTGGAGTCACAGAAGGCATTTGGTACGTTTGCTTTCACTGGTCAGTGCATTGAATATAGGAGTTGGGAGATCATGTTGTGGCTGTATAGGACATTGGTGAGGCCACTTTAGGAATACTGGATTCAATTCTGGCCTCCCTTCTACACAAAAGATGTTGTGAAACTTGAGAGGGTGCAGAAAAGATTTGTAAGGTTGTTGCTGGGGTTGGAGGGTTTCAGCTACAGGGAGAGGCTGAATAGGCTGGGGCTGTTTTCCCTGGAGCGTCGGTGGCTGAGGGGTGACCTTATAAGTCATGAGGGGCATGGTTGGGTGAATTTCCCTAGGCTGGGGGTGGGGGGGGGTCCAGAACTAGAGGGCATAGATTTAAGGTGAGAGAGGAAAGATTTAAAAGGGAACTTTTTCACGCAGAGGGTGGTACGTGTATGGAATGAGGAGCCAGAGGAAGTGGTGGAGGCTGGTACAATTACAGCATTTAAAAGGCATCTGGATGGGTATATGAATAGGAAGGGTTGAGAGGGATATGGGCTGGGTGCTGGCTGGTGGGACGAGATTGGGTTGGGATATCTGGTCAGCATGGACAGGTTGGACTGAAGGGTCTGTTTCCGTAATGTACATCTCTATGTCTCTATGACTCTATGATTCGAGGGGTAGCTGTCAAGTTTGATCAGAATTGGATCTTCTATTTACAGTGGTATATGGATAGGTATAATGCCCAAATAAAGGGATTATATTGAAATTGTCTCCTGCATCTTGGAGAAAAATAGTGGATTCCTGTGACACATGTATCAGGACCCTATATTCTTTGAATAGAAGATAATCACATTCAGAATGAACCCAAGTAGACAATGCTGCATGACATTTTAAGTTGTTGGAATTTGATTTCCTTCTGCCTTTTCTCTGCTCTCAGTGAGTGAATGAAACATTGTCCAATTTGGACACCCAGTGACCCAACTAATCTTCCCAGGGGAAGGGTATCATAAGGTTAGATTCAGAGAAAAGCTCCCTCTACACTGTCCCCCATCAAACACTCCCAGCACAGGGACAGCACAGGGCTAGATACAGAGTAAAGCTCCCTCTACACTGTCCCCCGTCAAATAGTCCCAGGACAAAGACAGCACAGGGCTAGATCCAGAGTAAAGCTCCCTCTACACTGTCCCCCATCAAACACTCCCAGGACAGGGACAGCACGAGGTTAGATACAGAGTAAAACTCTTTCTACAATGTCCCCCGTCAAACACTCCCAGGACAGAGACAGCACAGGGCAAGATACAGAGTAAGGCTCCCTCTACAATGTCCGCCATCAAACAGTCCCAGGGACAGGGACAACACAGGGTTAGATACAGAGTAAAGCTCGCTCTAAACTGTCCCCATCAAACACTCCCAGGACAGGGACAGCACAGGGCTAGATACAGAGTAAAGCTTCCTCTACACTGCCCCCATCAAACAGTCCCAGTGACAGGGATAGCACAGGGTTAGACACAGAGTAAAGCTCCCTCTCCACGGTCCCCCATCAAACACACCAAGGACAGGGACAGCACAGGGCTAGATACAGAGCAAAGCTCCCTCTACACTGTCCCCCATCAAACACTCCCAAGACAGGGACAGCACAGGATTAGACACAGAGTAAAGCTCCCTCTACACTTTTCCCCATCAAACACTCCCAGGACAGGGACAGCACACGGTTAGATACAGAGTAATGCTGCCTCTACATTGTCCCCATCAAACACTCCCAGGACAGGGACAGCACGCGGTTAGATACAGAGTAAAGCTCCTTCTACACTGTCCCAATCAAATACACCCAGGACAGGGACAGCACGGGGTCAGATACAGAGTAAAACTCTTTCTACACTGTCCCCCATCAAACACTGCCAGGACAGGGACAGCACGGGGTTAGATACAGAGTAAAACTCTTTCTACACTGTCCCCCATCAAACACTCCCAGGACAGAGACAGTGCGGGGCAAGATACAGAGTAAAGCTCCCTCTACAGTGTCCCCATCAAACACTCCCAGGACAGGGACAGCTCAGGGTTAGAGACAGAGTAAAGCTCCTTTTACACTGTCCGCATCAAACACTCCCAGGACAGGGACAGCACGGGGTTAGATACAGAGTAAAACTCCTTCTACACTGTCCCCCATCAAACACTGCCAGGACAGGGACAGCACGGGATTAGATACAGAGTAAAGCTCCCTCTACACTGTCCTCCATCAAACACTCGAGGAGAAAGTGAGGTCTGCAGATGCTGGAGATCAAAGTTGAAACTTTATTGCTGGAACAGCACAGCAGGTCAGGCAGCATCCAGGGAACAGGAGATTCAACGTTTCGGGCACAGGCCCTTCTTCAGGAATGAGCAGAGAGTGTTCAGCAGGAGAAGATAAAAGGTAGGGAGGAGGGACTTGGAGGAGGGGAGTTGGAAATGTGATAGGTGGAAAGAGGTCAAGGTGAGGGTGATAGGTCGGAGTAGGGTGGAGGCGGAGAGGTCGAGGAGAAGACTGCAGGTCAGGAAGGCGGTGCTGGGCTGGAGGGATTCGGCTGAGACAAGGTGGGGGGAGGGGGGATGAAGAAACTGGTGAAGTCCAAGTTCATCCCCTGTGGTTGGAGGGTTCCCAGTCGGAAGATAAGACGCTCCTCCTCCGACCGTCGGGTTGTTGTGGTTTGGCGGTGGATGAGTCCAATGACCTGCATATCCTCGGTGGAGTGGGAGGGGGAGTTGAAATGCTGTGCTACAGGTTGGTTGGGTTGGTTCGTCCGGGTGGCCCAGAGGTGCTCTCTGAATCGCTCCGCAAGTAGGCGGCCTGTCTCCCCAATATAGTGGAGGCCACACCGGCTGCAGCGGATGCAGTAGGTGATGTGGGTGGAGGTGCAGGTGAATCTGTGGCGGATATGGAAGTTTCCTTTGGGGCCTTGGAGAGAAGTGAGGGGGGAGGTGTGGGCGCAAGTGTTGCACCTCCTGCGGTTGCAAGGGAAGGTGCCGGGAGTGGAGGTTGGGTCGGTGGGGGGTGTGGATCTGACAAGGGAGTCGCGGAGGGAATGGTCTCTACGGAAAGCTGATAGGGGAGGGGAGGGAAATATATCCTTGGTGCTGGGGTCTGTTTGGAGGTGGCGGAAGTGACGGCGGATGATGCGCTGTACATGGAACACTCCCCAGGACAGGGACAGCACGGGGTTAGATACAGAGTAAAGCTCCCTCTACACTGTCCCCCCATCAAACACTCCCAGGACAGGGACAGTGCGGGGCAAGATACAGAGTAAAGCTCTCTCTACACTGTCCCAATCAAATACACCCAGGACAGGGACAGCACGGGGTTAGATACAGAGTAAAGCTCTCTCTACACTGTCCCAATCAAATACACCCAGGACAGGAACAGCACGGGGTTAGATACAGAGTAAAACTCTTTCTACACTGTCCCCATCAAACGCTTCCAGGACAGGGACAGCACGGGGTCAGATACAGAGTAAACCTCTCCCTCCACTGTTCCCAACCTTGGAAATGTCCATTTTCCCTTTTCCATTTCCATCAATGAGTGGCTGCAAGCTGAATCGGTCATGGTTGTATTCCCCCCAGACTGCCTGAGCTCAGGATCGCAGCTGTCCCCTTCTCATTGGCAAAACTCTACTTTATAGAGTCAGCGAGAGACAATCAAATTTAAATTTGATCACATTCTATATTGCATTAAAGAGGCATGAATAATGCTTTGCATGGCTTTCCCCGATCCTCATGCAACAAATGCAGCCCATAAAAATCATATCACCCCAGAGAGGCCTTCCTCTATCTGCACAGCAGACAGGACACCATAAAAGTTGCCGTCACCTTGGCAGAGGAAGTGACATTTTGATGTACAGTGCTTGTTAAGCACAGCTTCCTTGTTCAAATGGGCTTGCAGTCTGTCTTTGTTGGACCATTGGAAGCACTGTCACATTTCAATAATTAAACGGTCCACCGACTGTGGGGATTATCTGCGGCAGCACAGTGAGACAAATCCTGCGTGGAAATAACAAGGAACTGTTTTCAGGATCAGCAGAAACAGGGGAGTGGGTTGCTGGCCCGAGGGGAGAACACTGCGTTGGCAGAGGGCTGAATTCAAGAGGTGTTTCCGCTTAATGAGGACAGGGGAGCCTGCAAAGGGATAGGTCGGGCATTATGGGAAACCAGAGGCTGACACTCACTGGGCTCTGTCTGAATGCACAATACATCAACAGAGACAGCTGCTCGGAATACATTCTACTTTTCCTCACAACTTTGAGGTCTGACTGTGCACTTCTGTGCAATGAGCAGCCGGCAAGAAATTGTCCCGGCGTTTAGAAGGAGCATGTTTCAAATGACACGACAGCAAGAAAAAGCCTTTTCGCTCACCCGTTCATAAAGGGCCCCATCTGGAGCCCTCGTGTGCTGATGACCACCCACCCATGTTTTTTTTTCTCGTCAGCCTTTGCACATCTCCGTTCACCTTGTTGGTACACAGGCCACTGTCATCGGCTCAAGGCATCACTTAATCCAGGTGCAAATGCTTGTCACACCAAACGGGATCAGGATTTGACAGCTTTCGGCAGGGAATTAGGGAAACACATCAAGGAAAATTGGTAAGCGGGATATGGGCAAAGAGCAGGAGAGTGGGACCAACTGGAAGAGCCAGATGGACTCCAGGGGCCAAACAGACATCTTCAGTGCTGTACAACAGTTTCCTATGATTCTACCACATATTTTGAGGCTTTTAAACCAGGTGGAAGTCAAGTTCGATGTCGGGTGATGTTTCTGAACGTGTTGAGACCATAAGACATAGCAGCAGGAGTAGGCCTGTCCTGTCTGCTCTGTCATTCACTGAGATTGCGGCTGATCTGACAATCCTCAACCCCACTCGCCTGGCCTTTCCCCACACATTCCCTTCCCTGATGAAACATCTGTCTGTCTCAGCCTTGAATAATGCCCCGGCCTCAACAGCCCTCTGTGGGAAAGAATTCCGCAGATTCACTCCCCTCCGGGAGAAGACGTTCCCCTCCTCGTCTCTGTCTTAAATATGCGAGCCCTGATTGTGAGGCTCTGCACCCTGAGACAAGACGCTCCCAGAAAGGAAAGCCACATTTTGGCATCATCCCCAAGTCCCCTCAGAACGATTCTTCCAAATTCCAATGAGGACAGGCCCAACCTACTCACCCTCTCCTCATTAGACAGTCCCTCCATACCTGGGATCAGCCGAATGAACCTTCTCTGGATTGCCTCCCATGTCAGTCTATCTTTCCTTAGATAAGGGACACAAACCTGTTCACAGTATTTCAGCTGTGATCTGATTGGTGTCTTGTATAGTTTTAGCAAAACCTCCCTGTTTTTGTACTTCATTCCCTTTGAAATAAAGGCCAACATTCCATTTGCCTTCCCTATTATCTACTGAACTCGGATACCAGCTTTTTGTGATTCATGGACAAATCCCTCTGCTCTATAGCTTTCTTCAGTCTTTCGCCATTTAAATAATATTCAGCTCCTCTATTCTTCCTGTCAAAGTGCATAACCTCACATTTTCCCACATTATATTCCATTTGCCAAGTTTTTTGCCCACTCACTTGTCTCTCTGCAGACTCTTTGTGTCATCCTCACCACTTGATTTCCCACCTGTTCTTGTGTCATCCTCAAATTCGGTGATCGTACGTTTACTTTCCTCATCTTTAGGATATGTTGTGAGTGATTGTGACCCCAACACTGATCCCTGTGGTGCTCCACTCATTACATCCTGAAAACACACCCCTTATCCCAACTCTCTGTCTTCTATTCGCTAGCCAAACCTCTATTCATACAACAATACGACCTCCAACATAATGGGCTCTTATTAAATTGCCTAATGTGTGGAATTTTAGCAAACGCCTTGTAAAAATCCAAATATAATATATCCACAGTTTCCCTTTTATCTATCTTGCTTGTTACCTCCTCAAAGAATCCTCATAAATTTGTCAGACATGATTTTCCCTTCATGAAGCCACGCCAACTCTGCTTGATCATAATAGACGCTTCCAAATGTTCTGCTGTAACATCCTTTACAAAAGACTCGAATATTTTCCCTATAATAGTTATTAAGCTAACTGGCCTATAGTTACCTGTTCTTTTAGCTTAGTCATATAGCACGGATATAGACCTTCCAGTCCAACTAATCCATGCTAAACATAATCCCAAACTAACCTAGTCCCACCTGCCTGCTCCTGGCCCATATCTCTCCAAACCTTTCATCAACATGTAATCATGTCCTTATCCAAATGTCTTTTAAACATTATAACCGCACCCACATCCACCACTTCCTCAGGAAGATCATTCCACACATGAACCACCCTCTGTGTATAAAAAGTTGTCCCTCATGTCTTTTTTAAATCCATCTCCTCTCACCTTAACAATGTGCCTGTAGTCTTGAAATCCCCCATCCTAGGGAAAAGACAGCAACTATTAACTCATTCTATACCCTCATTATTTTACTAACCTCTATAAGGTCGCCTCTCAACCTCCTACGCTCCAGTGAAAAAACTCACAGCCTATTGAGCCTCTCTTTATAACTCAAACCTTCCCGACCTGGCAATATCCTGGTAAATCTCTTCTGAACCCTCTCCAGCTGAATAATATCCTTCCTCTAACAGACTGACCAGAACTGGACATAGTATTCTGTACAACCTCAACATGACATCCCAACTCCTATACTCACATTGACAGCTTTCCAAACCTCTCAGTTACCAGATAAAACAGCCCAAGAGAGCGCAGACAAAGACAATAGGTAGATTCATATCTAACACCTAACCACCAAGCTCTCAGGAAGATGTGCAAACATGCACGTTTGGGAATCAAATCTCCACAGATTTAAGTGCAGAGGTTCCTGGTTCAATCATCCCTAATGGCAAAATCACTGGGATAGTTTAAGCTTTAAATTGATCAACTCTGGCTGTGTAAACATGCCAACTTTAATCTCATTCTGCAATGCTTCAATTCCACTTCCTCTGCCTATGAAGAGAGGATTGCACATTGGACCAGGAATTAAAGCAACAATCGCACTAACACCTCGAACGTTGCAACTCTGAAATATGAACTTATAACGACTTAACCGCACGCTGCTCCCATGGCCCAGTGGGTAAGTGCACTGCCTGCTGGGATTGTGTCATGCAGGCCTGGATGGTCCCAAGTATGATGCTTTATCTGTGCTTCGATGGTCAATTGTAGAAATGATCCCCAGTGGATCATGGATCTTGCTATGCTGGAGAGGACTGTGTGCTCCACCACCACACCCCCACCACCACCATTAAGCCATGCCATTGGGAGCTCCTGGTAAAAACAATGACTGCAGATGCTGGAAACCAGATTCTGGATCAGTGGTGCTGGAAGAGCACAGCAATTCAGGCAGCATCCGAGGACAGGCAGCGCTCTTCCAGCACCACTGATCCAGAATTGGGAGCTCCTGGTTCATGGCAGCAAGGGACCGGGCAAAGTGTGAAAACAAGATGTTCTCACAGATGGCATGGTGCCACAGTGGTTAGCACTGCTGCCACACATGCCAGGGACCCGGGTTCGATTCCACTCTTGGGTGACTGCCTGTGCAGAGTTCATACATTCTCCCCGTGTCTGCGTGGGTTTCCTGCAGGTGCTCCGGTTTCCTCCCATAATCCAAAGACGTGCAGGTCAGGGCAGATTGGCCACGCTAAATTGCCCAGACGAAAGTGAGCACTGCAGATGCTGGAGACGAGAGTCGAGAGTGTGGTGTTGGAAAAGCACAGCAGGTCAGGCAGCATCCGAGGAGCAGGAGAATCGATGTTCCGGGCATAAGCCCTTCATCAGGAATGAGGCTGGCAGTCTCGGGGGTGGAGAGATAAACGGGAGGGTGGGAAGGAAGATGGACAGGTAGGACAGGTCTTGAGGACGGTGCTGAGCTAGAAGGTTGGAACTGGGGTAAGGTGGGGGGAGGGGAAATGAGGAAACTGGTGAAGTCCACATTGATGCCCTGGGGTTGGAGGGTCCCAGGTGGAAGATGAGGCGTTCTTCCTCCAGGCGTCAGGTGATTAGGGAGTGGCGATGGAGGAGGCCCAGGACCTGCATGTCCTCAGCAGAGTGGGCAGGGGAGTTGAAGTGTTAGGCCACAGGGCAGTAGGGTTGGTTGGTTAGTGCGGGTGTCCCAGAGGTGTTCTCTGAAGCGCTCTGCGAGTAGGTGTCCTGTCTCGCCAATGTAGAGGAGACCGCATCAGGAGCAATGGATACAGTACATGACTTGTGGAAGTGCGGGTGAAATTTTGATGTGGACGTGGAAGCTTTCTTTGGGACCTTGGACGGAGGTGATGGGGGAGGTGTGGGTGCAGGTTTTGCAATTCCTGCGATGGCAGGGGAAGGTGCCAGAAGGGGAGGGTGGGTTGTTAGGGGGCATGGACCTGACCAGGTAGTCACGGAGAGAACGGTCTTTACGGAAAGTGGATAGGGGTGGGGAGGAAAATATATCCCTGGTGGTGGAGTCCATTTGTAGGTGGTGGAAATGGTGGAGGATGATACGATGCATACGGAGGTTGGCGGGGTGGAAGGTGAGGACCATTTTGAAAAAAAGAGTAAGGAGGTTTTCCCCAGTGTTTTGGTCAATATTTATCCCTCCAGTAAAAACAATCATTACCACATTACCATCTTTGGGAGCTTGCTCTGTACAAATTGGTTGCTGTGTTTCCTAACTACAACAGCGCCTCCTGTTCAAAAGTATTTCATTAGGTGTAAAGTGCTTTGAGCTATCTGGTGATCATGGAAAGAGTTATGGAAATGCTACCATTTGCCGACTGTGGCATTTTCCCACCTCATGTTTGTCTTCATAACTCTGGCTATGTCTCAACAAATAATCCAGTCGCTTTTAAAGTATCCTTGGATATTTCAGCCAACGTACAAGGGCACCATCTGAACACAAGTTACTTTTGACCAATTTTCCACATTCTTCAAACAAACCTTGGAAGTTTTATTTTGTTAGATATTAGGGTGGGGGAAAGGTAATTAAAACTGGGAACAGATCTTCAGCCAAGTGCTTAGTATTCACCAGATACTTTGCCTGAAAGCAACTTTTTTTTTCATCAAATGGTCTGTGTTGTAAAGATTTATCACATCGACTTCCTCATTTTGTCACACAGAGACATTCTGATGAATATTTTGTGACAAGTAATGTCACATTTTAGAAGATTGTGGAACTTGGGAGATCAGAAGAGGCGAGAATCCAAAAAGAAATGGCTTCAAAAGCACTTATTCCATAATCAGACAATTCAATTTGAATGGCTCATTTCCCTTGAAATTGGCTATTTTTGATTTTTAATGTTATTTATGAATCACAAGTTATCACTCACATTCTTGAAGTCATGTTCTGGTAATTTCTTTTTGCTGCAGATATCGAAGTTGAACTGGGAATTTTGATTAATGCTTGCAGCTCATACTTATTTTGTGGTCTGAGTCATGCCAGGCTGATACCAAGTCAACCTTTAGTGATTGCTGTGGGTAGCCAGTGTTCAAAGTAAGTGCCTTCCATCTCACCTCACCCCTTTCCCCATCTTCTGCAGGCTTCCCCCAAGAGAAACTGGTCAACTGACAAGGACGGAGAACGCCTTGAATAATCGCACGAGGCAGGGAAGGGTTCCATGGCTCTTTAAGCAGAGGGGTCACAGGGCAGAGCACTCGAAATGTGATTGGAATGTGGTTGCAGATTCCTCTAGCCAAAATGACAGGTATTAATATCATACCGTCTGCGCTCCAGGAATTAAAAGCTGAACTTAGCAATTTTTCGGAGCCGCTTTTGTTGGTAACAATCATAAACGAGAAGTCATGGTAATGATGATTAGATTTCAAATTGAAATCTATTTGTGGAGATCTGCTTCTGTGGCAATGCAGCCAAGTTATTATGTGGTAATCTGAGAAATGATATACTGCTTCTGTGGAGCTGGATAAGAACACTGGTCTATCGCAGCCATTCAGGATAAGCTGACCCTTCATTATTCACAATTCAAAATGGCCGACACTCCCTTTCGTACAGTGGAAAATGAGGCAACTCACCATTCAATTGTTTGACCCATCAATATCAACAGTTCAAAAACCCACTCGCGGTTAGACATCTTGTCCATGGATAGAGGATAGAAAGCTAGAAGTTCTTGGAAAAGCTCAGCCTCAGTGGAGAGAAATCAGAGTTAACGTTTCGGGTCCAGTGACCCGTGCTCAGAACTAGGAGGCAGTTCTTTGGGGCAGGCAACATAAATGGGATCTGGAGTGCTGAAAAGGTGAAATTCTGGCCAGCAGGTTAGTAGGGTTGATGCAAGGCGGGTGGGGGGAGGGAGAAAAGCTTCTCCAGCGGCCTAGAGATTTTAGCCTAACTAAGCTACTCGGTCATGTTCCATAGGAGTCGGTGGGCCTTGAACCCAGGCCTCCTGGATCAGAGGCAGAGATACTACCACTACCACTGCCAGATGCTGACACGTGCTTTGCAAGCCCATCCCATAACAATTATGGCTGAACCGTACACTTACTGTATCATTGGCTGAGCTCAGGGAGTGGGTACAGGGCAGCGACTGACCTATATTAGGTGCACCCCAACTGAAAACATGCCTAGCAATGAGGCACATGAAACCCAGTCCAAGGGGTTTGCTGTGAAGCCAGCAAATGTGCTGGGTTTCCAGGAGCAATGTCTTACAAAGTTAAGTTGGAGGGTCAGTGGCGCCGTTTAACACTGGGAAATCCTGATTGCAATGCGTCAGTCGGGAACGTGCCGGATGGTACGGCTTGGCAGTAGCATTTCGGTGGGGCAACACCTTACAAAATCCACTCGGTCCACTTTAATCACAGCACCGAAAAATGATTGCACAAAGATAATCAGCAGATGTGTGGGATACGGAACAAAGCTGCATCATATCTGAAGAGGGTTGAGAAATCAAAATGTCCTCCAGGAGATTTGAACCACAGTTGATAGATCGTTGTGAGGCAAGGAGACCAAGTGATATGGAGCCAGTGCAGACAGACGGAGCTGAGATACAAATCAGCCACAATTTAGCTGAATAGTGAGGAATGATCACAGAGCTAAATAGCCTCTTCCCGTTCCCGAAGGAGCAAAATGACAAGTCTATCCACCAGTCCTTCCACTGATCACGTTTCATTTGCTCCATTAGAAATCTACTGAGTCTGGCCAGGCCAGGTGAGAATGGCGAATTTCTTTCCCAAAAGGACATGACTGAACTTAGAGTCCTAGAGCTGTACAGCACGGAAACAGACCCTTCGGTCCAACCCCTCTATGCCTGCCAGATATCCCAACCCAATCTAGTCCCACCTGCCAGCACCCGGCCCATATCCCTCCAAACCCTTCCTATTCATATACCCACTCAGATGCCTTTTAAATGTTGTAATTGTACCAGCCTCCACCACTTCCTCTGGCAGCTCATTCCATACACACACCACCCTCTGCGTGAAAAAGGTCCCTTTTATATCTTTCCCCTCTCACCCTAAACCCTATGCTCCTCTAGTTCTGGACTCCCTCACCCCAGGGTAAAGACCTTGTCTATTTATCCTCTCCATGCCCCTCATGATTTTATAAACCTCTGTAAGGTCACCCCTCAGCAACAATCACGATTGGTTCATGGTCACCATTTTTGAGATTAGCTTCTAATTCTGTTATGGACCAGACCAACCCCTCTCAAAGCATATCAAGGAGATAGCCTCAACCCTGACATTTATAGCATTGAACACTCCAACCACCTGCTAGCTTCAGGAGTTAGTCTTCAAAAGGTAGACGCACCAACATTCTCCTTCATTCTCCTCAGGTCCCTCTGCAGAACGAAACAAAATGCTCGAATATTATTGGGAAGATTTTCCTGTACCCACTCCGCTGCCTGGAATGTTTGATGAACATTACACGATCAGGCAGATAGCTGTGGTTTTGATGGGACTTGCTCCATTTCCCAATGGAGGACACTTATATAGAATCTTTTATAAGTGCCCCTATCGAATTGTCCAAAATGGCCATTACCAAGAAAATCTGGTGTATCTGGGCACAAATCTGGGAAAATCACATTTAAGAATACATTCTCCCTCTGCCTTTGAAGGATATTCCTGTATGTGAAGCACATTCCCCACATTAAATGGAATCTTGCTGAGCAGATAGAGTCATACAGACCCTTCTGTCCAACTTGTCCATGCCAACCAGGTATCCCAACCCTAATCTAGTCCCATTTGCCAACACTTGGCTCATATCCCTCTAAACCCTTCCTATTTATGTACCCAGCCATTTAAGTGCTGTAATTGTACCAGCCTCCACCACTTCCTCTGGCAGCTCATTCTATACACGCACCACTCTCTGCGTGAAAAAGTTACCCCTTAGGTCCTTTTTATATCTTTCCCCCTCTCACCTTAAACCTATGCCCTCATCCATTTTAAGAACAAATTTACCTGGAATAATTTATGGCCTTACACTCAATGGTATTATCTCATTAGGAAACAATTAAATAGAGGGGTGCTTGGGTGGAAAAAAAGGGTTCAACTAATGGCAATTTGATAATGAAGGAATAACAAGGATTGACCGAATTGCTTTTAAAGCTGGTCTAATTTTACAAACAGAGTGTGGTGCTGGAAAAGCACAGCCAGTCAGGCGGCATCCGAGGAGGAGAAGGGTCAATATTTCGGGCCTGAGCCCTTCATCAGGAGCCTGTCATCATTCGGGCTCCAGCCCGAAACGTCAATTCTCGGATGCTGCCCGACCTGCTGTGATTTTCCAGCAACACACTCTCGATTCTGATCTCCAGCATCTGCAGACCTCACTTTCTCCTAATTTTCCAAACACTGGGTCAACGGTCTAACATCCAGATAGCCTCCAACCCCAACACACTTTTCTTGATGGATTGCACTTTGCAACATGCGGCATCTACTATCGAACAGGATATGACAAGAGCTCACAGCTAGTCATGACTGACATCTGAAATACCAGGCCGCCTGTCAACACAAATGCACAAATGCGAAGTCTGAGTTTGCTTTATCGAGAAGTCAGCTTTTCTACCTTAATCTGCTCTGCGCACGCGTAATGTGCCAGGAGTCAAAACGACAGGAGAATGAAGAGAAATTAAATAAGAATTGCAGACTGATAATGCCAGGCATCAGCCTCGCTACCATGGCAACAAATACAGCTCCTGTGGGTTATAATGGACATGGGTCTCTGAAGCATCTAACAATTGATTTGAATTTCAAACGTAGCACAAGATTTTACAAGGTACTTCAAGAGAGGAAGAGGCGTGACCAAGCCTGCCGTAGCTTCTGTGGAAATAAGTCTTTAAAGGACGAAAATCATCGAAGAAATAAAATAAAAAGCTCCGATAATTTCATGTCAGCACATGCTTCGGAAAATATTACAGCTGTGGCTCTCTTGGTATCTCCAGTGTCTCTTTGAAATCTGCCAAATGTTTGTCTTCATGTAACCGTCCACGAAAGCTCAGATGTCCACACATTTCTCATGCTAATTACCCTTGAGGTCAATGGATGTGCTTGTCCATTTCAAGGGGCAGTTAGATGTCGATCACATTGCTGTGGGTCTGGAGTCACATATCAGCCAGACCGGATAAGGATGGCAAATTTCCTTTCCAAAAGGACATTGCTGAACGTGGCCATTTTGTTGGGACTCGCTCCATTGCCCAATGGAGGACACTTCAATGGAATCCTTCAGAAGTGCCGCCATCAAATTGTCCAATATAGAACACAGAAAAGTACAGCACAGAACAGGCCCTTTGGCCCATGATGTTGTGCCAGTGATTAATCCTAATTTAAAATAAAATAACTTAACTTACGCACCCCTCAACTCACTGCTATCCATGTGAATGTCCAGCAGTCACTTAAATGTCCCCAATGACTCTGCTTCCACCACCACAACTGACAACACATTCCATGCATTCACAACTCTCTGCATAAAGAACCTTCCTCTGACATCTCCTCTATACCTTCCTCCTAATATCTTCAAACTATGACCCCTCGTACCAATCAATCCTGTCCTGGCAAAAAGTCTCTGGCTAGTGACTCTATCCATGCCTCTCATTATTTTGTACACCTCAATTAGGTCTCCTCTCTTCCTCCTTCTCTCCAGAGAGAAAGGTCTGAGCTTAGTCAACCTTTCTTCATAAGGCAAGCCCTCCAGTCCAAGCAGCATCCTGGTAAACCTTCTCTGCACCCTCTCCAAAGCCTCTGTATCTTTCCTATAGTAGGGCGACCAGAACTGGACACAATATTCCAAGTGTGGTCTCACCTGGGACTTGTAGAGCTGCAGCAAAACCTCGCGACTCTTAAACTCGATTCCCCTGTTAATGAAAGCAAATATATCCATTACCAAGAAAATCTGGGCACAAATCTGGGAAAATCACATTTAAGAATCCATTCTATCTCTGCCTTTGAGGGATATTCCTGTATGTGAAGCACATTCCCCATGTTAAATGGAATGTTGCTGAACAGATAGACTCATAGAGCACGGAAACAGACCCTTCTGTTCAACTCTTCCATGCTGACCGGGTATCCTAACCGAATCTAGTTTTTAGGGACATCGTGATCAGTTCATGGTCACCATTAATGGGATTAGCTTTTAATTCTGTTATGGACCAGACCAACCTCTCTCAAAGCATATCCAGAAGATAGTCTCACTTTTACCTTCTTTAACAGCAAGTACAAGAGGCTGCATTCCAGATGTGATTCGATTGACCACAGTACTAGGTTTTAACCAGAACACACTTAACTCTTCACCACAGTTAAAAACAAACCAAAAAAGAAGATTTGGCACAACTTTAACTCTGTTAAAATACTTAACAATTCCTTATTATTTAACTATGAATCATCAAGTGTTCCAATGTAGCAGCATCCCATAAACGCACCCTTGGCAAAGGCAAATTCAGCAAAGCAGATTCTCACTTGTGATCTCCTCCAGTCCAGGAGAAGGAACATTGACAGAATAAATCCAGCAGCAGACAGAGAGTTCAAGCCTTCTGTAGTAGCAGAGAGAGAAAGAGAGAGAGAGACAGAGACAGAGAGGGAAAGAGAGAGAGAGAGAGAGAAAGAGAGAGAGACAGAGAGAGAAACAGAGAGAGAGAGAGAGCTGTAACTTGCAGTTCAACTCTAAAACCCCCCAACGTCAACAACTGAAAGCAACTCCGAACCCCCTGGGTCTCTGTGTGAGCCTGACTCCACCCATTCATGCTTGTCTTATCTAATGTTTTTTTAAAAACCCAAAAAGCTATTGACTCTGCCATCCATGGAGCAGACGCCTCGGCGCCAGGTTTACAACATTCCTCTGCAAGAGGAGCAGGAAAGAACAAATCCCTCTTCAAGGTACATCTCATCCCAATTCCAAATCTCATTGAATTTAAGTGCATCCCAGTGACTGTGGTGGGATTCGAACCCATGTGCCCATAGCTTGAGCCTGACTTGATGGAAGGATCATGAGCTCATGATACTACCGTACACCCCATATCGTAGCCTTGAGCCTGTGAGAATGGAGTGCCTTGCAGACAGCCTGAGGGTAGCATCCTTGTAGCACTGTCGTGAGGATGCCCAGAAGTCGAGATCTGCTTAGCCAGGAGGTGTCCATTAAGCATCAGGGCCAGGAGAGAAGTAGCTGCACAGCAAGGCAGAGGCAATGGAAAATTGGAATAGAGAGGTACAGCAACTTCCAATGCCTGGCTTACACAACATCTGCGAAGAC
Source organism: Chiloscyllium plagiosum (assembly GCF_004010195.1). Lineage (NCBI taxonomy): Eukaryota > Metazoa > Chordata > Chondrichthyes > Orectolobiformes > Hemiscylliidae > Chiloscyllium > Chiloscyllium plagiosum. Next base: position 3,643,214 of record NC_057752.1, read on the forward strand.
TGTTTTTTTTTTGCAACACATGCATGGCTTGGAATGCAGTCCACAGCCTACAAGAGCAGGACACAGCATTTGGGAATACATGCGCAACCAGCTCCCTTATGTACATCGACAGGATGAAATCAACAACTCACCGAAAGAAGGTGTAACCAACAAAAGGCTACTTGAATGTTACATCCCAAGGATGAGGTGTCATGAGATAGCAAAGCTACTTTCCACTTGGGGACATATTTTCTTTAAATACACAACACAGTGGCATCTGACGGACAAGTGAGATCGGACAAAAAGAAGGAGCTTTCCCTCGTTTGAGAGTGCTAATGCATTGTGCATCACAGGACTACAGGCGCCACCAGAGATTCCTTACGCCAATGTAATGTTGTGGCGATGATGCAAAAGGTCGCAATGGTAGCCTCAGTTCAAGAGGCAACTGTTACACTGATGAAGCAAACATATTGGTGTGGAGAATGAACTGTATGCTGCAACCTTCTCCAAATACATGCTGCACTTTAGGACTTAATTTCACCTTCTGTGGAAGCAACTACAGTCAATTATTCATTGTTACATGTTGCGAATCATTTGCAAGGAAATAGATACTGATAGACCTATCTACCTTTACCACTGCAAGTCCGGGAATGGAAAAATGGCCAACTAAAACATATAAATACACTGACTCATCCATCTCCTTAACTGTATCTGGTATCGAAACAGATTTTGGAAATGTTGCAGCTTAATTGATTGAAATTTCATACTTGCTCATCAAAGGCGTAGCAGAAATGCACGTGAGTGAGTTTTAAGAAGATTTGTAGCTCAGGTTGAGGTTCTGGATGTAGGTTTGCTCGCTGAGCTGGAAGGTTCAATTTCAGATGTTTCGTCACCGTACTAGGTAACATCTTCAGTGAGCGTCCGGACGAGGCACTGGTGGTATGGCCCGCTTTCTATTTATGTGTTTAGGTTTCCTTGGGTTGGTGATGTCATTTCCTGTGGTGAAATCATTTCCTGCGCTGTTGTCAATTCCGGTTCTTTCTCTCAGGGGGTGGTAAATGGGGCAGTTGGAATGAAAACGACATGACCCTCTCTCACTAGTATCCTTATGTACACATGAGGAAGGACACCACTTTAACTGGGACAACACATCCACCCTAGGATAAGCCAAACAGAGACACGCACAAGAATTCCTAGAAACATGGCATTCCAACCGGAACTCTATCAACAAACACATCGACTTGGATCCCATTCACCACCCCCTGAGAAGAAGAACAGGAAATGACATCACCATAGGAAATAATGTCATGCGACTAACATGAAAAAATATCATGGGTGATGGAAAGAAAAATACCATTCAGTTGTGTGTAAGAGCACTTCTTGGCAGAAAAGAAGAAAAATGTGAGAAACAAAACAGAAGTGTCCCACAGGAATAGCAGGTCAGAGGCTAGGAATACTGCAGTGAGTAACTCACCTTCTGACCCCTTGCAAAGCCTGTCCACCATCTCCAAGGCCCAAGTCAGGAGTGTGATGGAATACTCCCCACTTGCCTGGATGGGGGCAGCTCCAACAGAAGCTTGACACCATCCAGGAGAATGCAGCCCCGCTTGATTGGCCCCACATCCACAAACATCCCCTCCCTCCACCACCGACGCTCAGTAGCAGCAGTGTGTACTATCTACAAGATGCCCTGCAGAAATTCACCAAAGATCCTCAGACAGCACCTTCCAAACCCACAATCACTTCCATCTCGAAGGACAAGGGCAGCAGATACATGGGAACACCACCCCCTGCAAGTTCCCCTCCAAGCCACTCCCCAGCCTGACTTGGAAATATATCGCCGTTCCTTCAGTGTCATTGGGTCAAAATCCTGGAACTCCCTCCTTCCCTCCCTCAGGGCATTGTGGGTCAACCCACAGCACATGGACTTCAGCGGCTCAAGAAGGCAGCTCACCCCCACTTTCTCAAGAGGGGCAACTGGGGTTGGGGCAATAAAGACTGGGCCCAGCCAGTGACACCCACACCCCACATAATGAATTGAAAACTACAAACTGGTTACGGAGGTAGGTCTGTCAGAGCGGTATGGCTTTTACTCACTGCCTACACTTTGTGGTTACAGCAGAGTTATTCAAAAACAGAAGCCATGCGATAGAATGGTGTCTTTAACGGGACAGCATTTTGAAACTAGCCGAGATATTTTCGGCACGGGAGGGAAGTCGTTTCTCCGAAGTGTCAGTGTTCCACCAGTCTCAAAGCTGTTTAATCGAAACCTATTTCTCTGTACCTATGAAGGCTTTTCTGAGACGCAGAGGTTCATTCAGATTCAACAATCACTTGTGGCACTGCATTCCCTAAGTGTAACAAGGGTTTGCATATAAATATCTCCTTTGATCCTGGATAGTAATACTAATGAGGAAATGTCTCCTGTGCTGGGTGAAATAAGACTCACAGCTGATTGAAACACACAAGTACAGGCGATTGTCAATCATTGCTTAAAGTGATGCACAAAACAAAATGGTGAAATGGATAGATTTGGGAGTTACAAAGGACGCAGACCCACAAAGTCAAATGGCTGGGTGAAAGGGTAAAAATTGAATTTAGCCGCAGAAAATGTGCACCTTGCTGAACAGGAGTAAGGGGCCTCAGTGCTCAGTGACAGAAGTTCTCCAAAGCAGGTTCGGGAACGCACACGAACTGGGCAGAGGGATTCGCAGCTGCAGACCGTGACATTGAAGTGAGGCATCCCCGGTGTTCCTACATTTAAAATGATCCCACGCACACGCCGGGGAACACAGGTTTGCTTCTGGAGACTGTTGTGAAATTGGCCAACTGACCGATGGGAACAAGGACATTTGGTGCCAGCCTTTTGTTCTGCCAGAGGTCAGCAGTCACACGCCACCAGATTCGCGTCCAAGAGGTTTATTTGAAGTCCCAAGCTTTCGGAGCGCCGCTCCTTCGCCGGGTGAAGGTGTTGTGTGTCTTCCGACCTTGTCCACCCCAGTTCAACACCGGCACCTCCACATCATGAAATTTCTGAGCATTTCGGTTGCCAGCCACTTAACTTTGCCGTGCTGTTCAAATTGAGCTTGCACTATTTCTCCAATCAATCAATCCCCGGCTACGCCCAAGCCACTTACATTATCCCTCCTGACAATTTGCAAATGGTTGGCTTCTCCAAAAAAAAAAGACTGATCATTTGCAGAAAAGTGCAACATTGAAATCTTTGCCGAGTAATTCCACTGAAGCAGTGCTTGTACTCAGCTTGCCTGTTTGCAAGAACTGGCTCTTCTCTGAGTCGATATGCACCCATGGCAGGCTCCCATATTAAAGAAAGCAGGACTCTGTATGAATGTTCCCATGATTTGTTAGCGTTTCAATTCTAATGTCCCACTTCATTTTATATCGCTATGCATCCAATTCTGATCCCCCTCCTCGAGGAAGGATGTTGTGAAACCTGAAAGGGTTCAGAAAGGATTTACAAGGATGTTGCCAGGGTTGAAGAGTTTGAGCTATAGGGAGAGGCTGTATAGGCTGGGGCTGTTTTCCCTGGAGCGTCGGAGGCTGGGGGGTGACCTTATAGAAGTTTATAAAATCATGAGGGGCATGGATAGGGTGAATAGACAAGGGCTTTTCCCTGGGTTAGGGGAGCCCGGAACTAGAGGGCATAGGTTGAGGGTGAGAGGGGAAAGATATAAAAGGGACCTAAGGGGCAACGATTTTCACACAGAGGGTGGTGCGTGTATGGAATGAGCTGCCAGAAGAAATGGTGGAGGCTGGTACATTTGCAACATTTAAAAGGCACCTGGATGGGGACATGAATAGGAAGGATTTAGAGGGATATGGGCCAAGTGCTGGCAAATGGGATGAGATTTAGGATATCTGGTTGGCATGGACGAGTTGGACTGAAGAGTGTGTTTCCGTGCTGTACATCTCGATGACTCTATGTCTGTTTCTGATTAACAAGCAATCACCTGAGTACATGCTCACTGCTGTTCCAAATTCTTTTGCCCAGACAGTACAACCAGATAAATCGTCAGCAAAATAAACTGGATTGGCTGTACAATGTCACTTTCCCATAGAGCAGGCTATGGTTTTAATTCTCTCCAGTCGCCACACCACCACGAACCACACCCCCTTGTGAAAGATCAGGCAGGTAAGGGGTGGGGGGGGGGAGGGGGGGTTCCTTTTTCCATTTTGTCCAGGCAGAGCACTCTGCCAGTCCATGTCTAAAAGCCCTTGGGCTTCCCCTGTCCTGGCTTCCCATGACAGAGTCTCATTCGTTAACACAGTTCTCATAAGTGGAGATGGTAGAAGGTGAACTATATGGCCCTTGACCTTCTGTCGAACTAGCATCTCTTATTTCCTCATATTGATCATTCTCAACATGCGGGGAGGTGATGGCCTAGTGGCCTTGTATTATCACTTTTAATTCCGAGACCCCAGTAATGTTCCGGGGACCTGGGTTCGAATCCCACCACGGCAGATGGTGGAATTTCAGTTCTATGTTTAAAAATCTGGGATTAAGAGTCTAATGATGACCGTGAATCCATTGCAGATTGTTGGAAACCCCCATCTGGGTCACTAATGTCCTTTAGGGAAGGAAAAACTGCCATCCTTACCTGGTCTGGCCTACATGTCACTCCAGATCCACAGCAATGTGGTTGACCCTTAACTGCCCTCTGGGCAATTAGGGATGGGCAATAAATACTGGCCTAGCCAGCGATGCCCACATCCCATGAATAAAGAAAACACTACACTACCCTGCCAGTGATGGTTTTTTTAAAGATCAGTCCAAACTGTGTCTTGTACTACTTTGAACCTGTGGCCCTTGTCCTCCTCTCATCATTTAAAATTTTAAGTTTTAAATTCAAAATTCACCTTTCCTGTTCCGTTAACTACAATGGCATTGGCTCAGTGACTCAGTGGTTAGCACTACAGCCTCACCACGCCAGACACCCAGGTTCGATCCCACCCTCGGGTGACTGTCTGTGTGGACTTTGCACATACTCCCTGTGTCTGTGTGGGTTTCCTCCCACAGTCCAAAGATGTGCAGGTTAGGGTGGATTGGCCATGCTAAATTGTCCCAAAGTGCCCAGGGATGTACAGGTTAGGGTGGATTGGCCTTGCTAAATTGTACGAGGTAAAAACAATGACTGCAGATGCTGGAAACCAGATTCTGGATCAGTGGTGCTGGAAGAGCACAGCAATTCAGGCAGCATTTTTGCTGCTCGTCGGATGCTGCCTGAATTGCTGTGCTCTTCCAGCACCACTGATCCAGAACCTTGCTAAATTGTACCATAGTGCACAGGGATGTGCAGGTTAGGGTGGATTGGCCATGCTAACTTGTCCCATAGTGCCCAGGGATGTACAGGTTAGGGTGGAGTGGCCATGCTAAATTGCCCCATAGTGCACAGGGATGAGCAGGTTAGGGTGGATTGGCCATGCTAAATTACCCCATAGTGCCCAGGGATGTACAGGTTAGGGTGGAGTGGCCATGCTAAATTACCCCATAGTGCCCAGGGATGTGCAGGTTAGGGTGGATTGGCCATGCTAAATTGCTCCACGCTGCCCAGGGAAGTGCAGGTTAGGGTGGAGTGGCCATGCTAAATTGTCCCATAGTGCCCTGGGATGTACAGGTTAGGGTGGAGTAGCCATGCTAAATTGTCCCATAGTGCCCGGGGATGTGCAGGTTAGGGTGGATTGGCCATGCTAAATTGTCCCATAGTGCCCGGGGATGTGCATGTTAGGGTGGATTGGCCATGCTAAATTGTCCCATAGTGCCCAGAGATGTGCAGGTCAGGGTGGATTGGCCATGCTAAATCGTCCCATAGTGTCCAGGGATGTGCAGGTTAGGGTGGAGTGGCCATGCTAAATTGTCCCATAGTGCCCAGGGATGTGCAGGTTAGGGTGGAGTGGCCATGCTGAATTATCGATAGTGCCCAGGGATGTGCAGGTTAGTGTGGAGTGGCCAAGCTAAATTACTCATAGTGCCCAGGGATGTGCAGGTTAGTGTGGAGTGGCCATGCTAAATTACTCATAGTGCCCAGGGATGTGCAGGTTAGGGTGGATTGGCCATGCTAAATTGCCCCACACTGCCCAGGGATGTACAGGTTAGGGTGGATTGGCCATGCTAAATTGTCCCATAGTGTCCAGGGATGTGCAGGTTAGGGTGGATTGGCCATGCTAAATTGTCCCATAGTGCCCAGAAATGTGCAGGTTAATGTGGAGTGGCCATGCTAAATTGTCCCACAGTGTCCAGGGATGTGCAGAACAGGGTGGATTGGCCATGCTAAATTGTCCCATAGTGTCCAGGGATGTGCAGGTTAGGGTGAAGTGGCCATGCTAAATTATCGATAGTGCCCAGGGATGTGCAGGTTAGTGTGGATTGGCCATGCTAAATTGTCCCATAGTGCCGAGGGCTGTGCAGGTTAGGGTGGAGTGGCCAAGCTAAATTACTCATAGTGCCCAGGGATGTGCAGGTTAGGGTGGATTGGCCATGCTAAATTGCCCCACACTGCCCAGGGATGTACAGGTTAGGGTGGATTGGCCATGCTAAATTGTCCCATAGTGCCCAGGGATGTGCAGGTTAGGGTGGAGTGGCCATGCTAAATTGTCCCATAGTGCCCAGGGATGTGCAGGTTAGGGTGGAGTGGCCAAGCTAAATTACCCATAGTGCCCAAGGATGTGCAGGTTAGTGTGGAGTGGCCAAGCTAAATTACCCATAGTGGCCAAGGATGTGCAGGTTAGTGTGGAGTGGCCATGCTAAATTACTCATAGTGCCCAGGGATGTGCAGGTTAGGGTGGATTGGCCATGCTAAATTGCCCCACACTGCCCAGGGATGTACAGGTTAGGGTGGATTGGCCATGCTAAATTGTCCCATAGTGCCCAGGGATGTGCAGGTTAGGGTGGAGTGGCCATGCTAAATTGTCCCATAGTGCCCAGGGATGTGCAGGTTAGGGTGGAGTGGCCAAGCTAAATTACTCATAGTGCCCAGGGATGTGCAGGTTAGTGTGGAGTGGCTATGCTAAATTACTCATAGTGCCCAGGGATGTGCAGGTTAGGGTGGATTGGCCATGCTAAATTGCCCCACACTGCCCAGGGATGTACAGGTTAGGGTGGATTGGCCATGCTAAATTGTCCCATAGTACCCAGGGATGTACAGGTTAGGGTGGATTGGCCATGGGAAATGTAGGTTCCAGAGAAAGTGTGGGTCTGGGTGGGATACTCTTCAGAAGGTTGGTTTGGACCCCAATGGGCCGAATGGTCTGCGAGAGGAATTCTATATTTTCTCTTTTGATTCACCTCACCAATACATCCTGTCTGTGCTGCAAGTGTAAAGTTGTTGCCTTATAAATCAGTTTAATCAGCGTGTGGCCCATCTCTTCACTGCCTCCAATGTTCACATAAAATGGAAGAGAAAATTAATTGGGTTTTCTTTGTGAAAAGTAACCTGCTTACTGCAGCTCCTCGATAACAAACGTAATATTGCTCAAGACAAGAATTCTCCCTGCAGCAACACTAAACGGGCACACGAAGAAAATATGAAATTACAAGTTACTGCGCGAGATCGTTGGAAACGAACATTGAATATGTTTGTAACTTGCCCTTCTTACTTAAATAACTGTCTTCATCCATTTATTCTAAATGGGTTTAAAATCTTCATTCACTGGTAAATTGGGCAAATTCCTGATGAATACCGTAAACAAAGGCAGTCTTGTGGCACAGCAAAATAGCGTCCCTGCCTCTGAGCTACAAGCTCTGGGTTCAAGCCCCACTTCAGGACTTGATGACCAAAGAAGGGACAGGGTCAAACAGTTTGAGTCTGAACCTGCAATTTCTTCCAAAAGGCAGCAAGAACAGGAGAGATTAGTGGTCAGCCACATGGTGGTAAGAAGTCTGGAGCCTCCAGCCCACTGTTTATAACTCTGGACTATCCCAGAGCAGCTTTGGGGGTCAGTCACATACAGACACAAAGCAGGTTGAGCTCATTCAGCCTCTTCTGCCTACTCTGATTGTCACACATCTCCTGCTGGAAGGTGCCTTCACAAAGGAAGTCCAGAGAAAGATGCAGTGGTTTCTGTCGAGGTTTGTCCTGAGCCGCCCCGTGACTCAGGACTCTGTGCTCTACGGGCTGTTCCCCAGGAAGCACACTGAGAAAAACATCGTCTGCGTCTGGAGGACCATTAACTCAGTGAAAGATTCTCTTTGATCTGCCTGAACCTTGTTGGCCTTCCAGAACAAGGAGTTGACCCTTGGCTGGGTGTTGCAGACTGGCACATTCCAAGGTCCAGGCCTACGTGCTGAGGGACACACTAAAGCCTGGGCCAGCTACCGCCAAGGCGCAGTGGGGAAAGACCACTGTCTGAAGGCTTTCTGCTGAAGGCAAATGGGGGTCTGTTCAGTTATCGGACTCTCCCAGTGCCTCAGATGCATGTAAATATAATCTTATACAAGTAAGAAATGCCTTTGGTTTGTTTGTTGCTCCGCATGCTACTGTATAGAACTGAATTGCCTTAGGCACTACGTGTGTATATAAAGGTATTTTTATTATTTGCATGTGTATGATTAGTACAGTGTATATGTGTGTTTGGACTATTAATCGAATTTCAGAAGGGTTTTCAAAATGAAGCCATCTTTTGGTATTGATGGTTCATTTTTTTAAGGGGGGAGTTATCACAAAGCTAGTCCCTTTCTTCTAAAAGCTGTTCCTTTTCTCAGGAATATTGTGTCCTTGACTTTTTTTTTCGGATGGGTCATAAACCACGCCGGGCTCTGATCAGTCTGGTTTTGGTACAGAGACAAAAAGGATTATGAGAGGCCTTTTGTTTATATGTAAACAGACGAGACTTCAGGCCAAAGTGGTTATGTTTTAGAAGTGACCTGTATAATGAAAGGGGAGTGGTCAGCTCTCTAGCTGAGCAGTTAAGTCCAGAACTAGTTAGAAGTTCAACAGTGGAACTGTGTGGAAACTCTCTCTGTCTCTTTCTGCCCTTCTAACTTCAACCTGTAAGCATCTGTTCCCTTTTTTAAAGGGGGTTTGTTTACTGGGACTGTTGTATATATTCAGAATTGCTAAGTCTAGTTTGGATAGACCGAGTTCTGTAGGGGTGCTTTATGCTGTTCTTTGTGTTTCATTGTGTAATTGTGTGATTAAAGTTTTGTCTGTTTTACAACCTGGTAGTCAACCTCACTAACTTACTCCGGGTAATTTTCACTGTATACTTACTGATACAAATTGTAAAGTTATGGTCTGGGCTGCCTGCTTAAGGACGTTTGGAGTGGTCTGGCCTAGTCCATAACAGACAACCTGCCCAGATGTTAGTTTTGCAAAGTGCTTCCAATGCAATTCTATTGTTCCTTAAATAAGGTGACCAATACAGGACACAGTACTTGGGGTGTGATCTAATCGGTCCCTTATAATCACTGAAGCGCACCTTTCCTACTTCTGTATTCAATCCCCTTGCAAGAAATAACACCATTTTATGAGCTTTCCTCATTCCTTGCTGTACCCACATACCAACCTTTTGTCATTCATGCACCAGGACACCCTCTGCTTCTCTGATCCTTGCAATGTCTCACCAAGTCGATAATGTGCTTCCTTTTTATTCTTCCTGCCAAAAATGGACAATTTCCCACATTACACTCGGAGCTTTGTTCCCTCATTCCATCCATACGCACCTTACGTCCTGTTCATGGCTTACTCACTTTGTGCGATCAACAAATTTGGCACATGGCCCTTCATCCGAAGCATTTACACAGACAGCTGGCTGCACGGCCGGTGTGTATCAGACTCGTTCCAACAGCAGGAGGTTCAATCCCCGTTCCAGATGGAGGAGATTTTAAACTTACCTCCTTGTAGCCTTGCCTTCAGAGAACCAAGCAAATGAAATGTCAGAGGACAATGTGTCAGCAGTCCAAATGCTACAAGTTGCCGTACAAATTTCTCACACCCAATACTCAAGCCGAAATGTCCGCTGTGTCTTAACTATGCTGCAGCCTGACTCCATTACTGACCCCAGTACTCAATTCAAGAAGGCAGAGCCTTGGCAAAGTCAGTTTGTTGTCTGAAAGGCGCACACAACTCCATTTCCATGACAGAATGGTTTACCTTGTGTGACACTCCTGTCCTTATAAGACAGCAAATGCGCTGGCCTGTCGTGAGCACCATTATAGGAGAATACACTGGATCTATATGTATTATACATTTAGGGGAGTTAATTCACCAACACTAAAAGGTTATTGCTCCATAACTTAAACCAACCTATGTGCATGCAGATTCTGAAATCGTTGAACCTCTCCACTGGATTACTATTTTGTATTCTGCTTGCTAGCTAGCCAATGCTTTCACTTTATATTCAGATTATGCATCCATTTGCAGAGAATAAAGCGACTGTGTCATAAGTCAATTATATTATGCATTTGCTTGGCCAGGAATGTGAATGGAGGCCTTTAAATGTAAAAGAGAACAAGCCATCTCCAAATCCCCACGTTATTATAAGTTCGACAGTGACATTTCTGCTTTCATGGGTTGCCAAACTGTTCCAATTCTAAAAATAGAGGCAAAGATTAGGAGACACAGTTATATTTTTAAAAATTCTTAGTCTGGTAGCTTAAAAGGTAATTAAGCTCAGTTAAAATAAATAGGATTACATCGAGCTATAGAGTCATACAGCACGGAAACAGACCCTTCGGTCCAACTTGTCTGTGCTGACCAGATATCCCAATCTGACCCCTGTCCATTTGGCCCCTATCCCTCCAAACCCTTCCCATTCATGTCCCCATCCAGATGCCTTTTAAATGTTGTCATTGTACCAGCCTCCGCCACTTCCTCTGGCAGCTCATTCCATACACGCACCACCTTCTGTGTGAAAACGTTACCCCTTAGGTCCCTTTTAAATCTTTCCCCTCTCACCTCTGCCCTCTAGTTTTGGACTCTCCTATGTTGGGATAAAATCCTTGACTATTCACCCTTTCCATGCCCCTCATGATTTTATAAACCTTGATAAGGTCACCCTTCAGCCTCTAATGCTCCAGGGAAAACAGCCTCAGCCTATTCAGGCTCTCCCTATATCAATTTTAAAAGCGACTAAGAAATGTTAAGATTGGAGAAGTATGGGTGGAGTTTACTTCTAAATGGTCAGATTTAGAGTGTAAAACCCAATGGCTATTCATGACTCCATGTGCAGCGACAGTTACAGAGACTTATAGTCCCAACTGGGAAAGGTCAAGGCCTACAAACACTTAAAATTGCAAGAGAATGACTTCCAAATGTCTTACAGCCTTTAGAAAAACTTGAAGATCTTTCCAATCTACTTGGCAGCCTTTACCAAGACTGAATGGGGAGAGACGTTGAGCTGAAATTTCCCACTTTTAGGTGAGATATAAGGCACCCCACTTTGCTAAGGCCCGAGTTTATTTTTCTCAAGCGAGCTTCCACTCTCTTCACGCAGCTGGCCTCTCCGGTACCCATTCTGTGGTAACGTGGAGCGGAAAAGAAGGGGGTGTTTGTCATTGCCTGGATGTTCCAGAATTAACACACCCGGTGCCACATTGAAACACCAGTTCCACAGCACCTCAGATGCTGTAAGCCAGGAGCTGTACATCTCACGGTGGTCTTGCAATGTTATCCCCAAGGAAATAGCCCCAGAAAAGCAAATTCGTTCCTCGGTTCACCTATAGGGACCTGGAGGTGCTGGTGGATCGAGTGATGCAGAGGAGGGCTGCGCCATATCCTGCCGACTGGCAAAGGAGGCCATGCTACCAGATCCAGTCAGCCGAGACTGAGATAGTGGCCCCAGAGTAGCGCAGCGCCCGGGTGGACTATATCCCAGCAGCACAGGAGGAAGGTCAAGGATCGTCAACTCGGCAAGGGTTAGTGCCGCCATCTTGTTCCTGCTCCCTCACGCTGACAGGGCCAACGCTCACTCTGCCAACCACACACACCTCTCACCAAACCTCAGGAATAACAACTCTCAGTATCACATCCCTTCAATGGCTGCCATCTGCTTTGTTCTCCCAAACTACCAACCCTTCCTGTCCTCTGTGCTTCCTACCCGCTCGGTGGGGGGGGCACCTCACCATGAAGTGCTCTTCCAAGCATTTCCATCATATCCATTGCCCACTCCCCATTGTAAGGAAAATCTGCCTGCGCACCCCCCCACTTAAATGATGTCTCCACAGCAACCTGAACCTTCCATCCATTGACTTCCCATTGCCTTGGGAAAGCAGCCAACATCCTCAAAGACCCCTGCCACCTTGGTTATTGTCTCTTCTGACCTCGTCCATCAGACAGAAGATACAAAAGCTTAAACACATGGTCCAACAGATTCAAGAACAGCTTCTTCCCCGCTGTTATTAGACTTCTGACTGGACCTCTCCAATTTCAAATCTAATGTTGATCTCTGTGCACCTTCCCTGCAGCCATAACATTGTATTCCTCACTCTATTCTATTACCCTGATGCGCTTTATGTGGTAGGATCTGCCCCTGTACTGCACACAGAACAAAACTTTTCACTGTACCTGGGTACATCAAATCAAACACAAAAATCTATATAGTACGACTGATCTGCAAGACTGACCATGGTCAATCCTTTAGACTCGAACCAGACTATGTCCTTGACTAAATGCCTGACCACAGTCCCTCTTAAACCCAGAAAGGTCTTCTACCCCTTTCACTTTCAGACATGGCCACTTGGTGGCAGCACAGGTGGTGCACTTGTCCTGTGTGCTGCTGGAACATGCTATCGGTGGGACACAGACGTAGCACAGTCCATCCTCCTGGTTAATTAGTAACAAGCTACCTGCCGCTCCCTCTCTGCTACAGGCCGCACAGGCTGGAAGTGAGGTGAGCACTGGGGAAATTATGCCAGACAATGCAGCCTGGGGAGATGCATGGAATGCGTGTGCGTCCCCTTTGCACGGGAACGACTTGGCAGAAGTATGCAAGTGGTTCAGCTCCAAAGAGAAGTCGTGAACGCCTGAAGCGGTGTGCGAGTTGGCATGATAGCTGGCACCACGATACAGCATAAACTGCTTGGACAAAGCGCCAGGCGCGGACCGTGTCCATGGGGAGTGCAGGGACAATACGATAAAGACAGAGTCGGGCGAAGACTCGAAGAAGTAAGTGACAAGCTGCTGCTGCCAGGTTCCTGCTTTGACCTTCACGCCAGCAACTGGCACCCTCTATTTTCTCAAGGGAGGAGCTGGGAATTAGGAGCTGCATAGAAACTCGCTGGGTTGGGTTGTTAATGAGATGCAAATGCATGGAAATAAGGCCATCGCCACACATTAGGACCATTGGCAATACCAGCTCCTTGATGCACATTACCTGGAAGGTATCCCTGCAACATCTCTGCATCCAGCTCTCAGTAACCCAGAGGGTGCCATGAATCTCCCAGAATTCCAAGGCAGCGGTACCATGGTGTGTGGGAAACAAATCAAGTTCTGCTGGCCCTTACTCACCTGCCATTGCCATCATGCATCATCAGTTCAAGCTTGAAAGTGCTGTAACTGAGGTACTTCGAAAGAACCATGCAACTTTGAGGTTGGCAAGGCCTCCATCCACCAAACTATGACACTGGAGCTGCCCCAGAGAGAATGCAGGCGCCTGATTTTCAAAGTACAGTTGGGGAGACTGACACCCAAATGCAGGTCAGATTCCAACGTCACGCCTGAACTGTGTGGCGCACATGACACAATCGCTGAATGTGAATGCCCTGATTAGAAAGGAGCACGTTTGGCACCCAATTAGTAGCACCAAGTGCCGCCAAGCTGTGAGAGCTGACTATCTGGCACCAGTGGCAAAGTCAGGCGGCAGCCATCTTGGGGCCTGCTGTTTGATTGCCAGATGAAGCCAGTCAGCACATCAGAGTCAGGAGGATAAATTCTTATTAATGAGAATGATCAGGCCAAACTAAGGCACTGCATGCATGTATAAACATTTGAATGAAGACCACTCAGCACATCAAAACAGCTCCACCATTCAATATGATCATAGCAGATCTGCTTGTCTTTTGACTGCCACATCCCTGACTACCTGTTGGCTGCCAAGCAAGGATCTATCTAGCTCCACCCTGGACCTATTCAATGACCCCGCTCCCACTGCTTTCCAAGGCAGAGAGTTCCAAAGTCACACAACCATCAGAGATACATTTTAAAAAATTCTCCTCATTCCTGTCCTGACTGGGCAGTCTCTAACTTTAAAACAGTGTCCTCTGATTCTGGACTCACTCAGAAGAGGAAATGTCCTTTCCACATCCACCTTATCAAAATGACTCAGGATCTTATAAACGTCAAGCAAATCTTGCCTCACTCTGAGATGATAGAATCCCTACAATGTGGAAGCAGGCCACTCGGCCCATCGAGTCCACACCAACCCTCCTAAATGCATCCCATCCAGACCCACCGTCCCCATTGCCCAGAGCTAATCCACCGAACCCACTCATCCCTGGACACTATTGGCAATTAAGTAGAGCCAATGCACTCCAACCTGCACATCTTGGGACTGCGGGAGGAAACCCTCACAGACACAGGGAGAATATGCAAACTCCACACAGACAATCATCTGAAGGTGGGACTGAACCTGGGTCCCTGGCATTGTGAGACAGCAGTGCTAACTACTGAGCCACAGTGCCACCCAAACTCCAGTGGAACAGAGCACAGCCTGTTTTCTCATAAGACAAGCTGTTCATTCCAGCTATTAATCTATCAAACTCCTCTGAACTGTCTCTAACGCATTTACATCCATCCTTAAATAAGGAGACCAAAACTGCACACGGTATTCGAGATGTGATCTCCCCAATGCCCTGTATAATTGAAGCATGATATCCTCATTTTTATAATTAATTGGGCACAGAATATCTCTCCTGCAGCTAGTCCTGCTTGGCATTCTCACCACTAACCCAAGTTCCAAAAAAGCATAGCATTCCATTCATCTCAATCCCACTTAGCTCCTTCTGCACCTTTAGTACTGCAGTCAATATCTCTTTCAATAAGGATCTGTGTTTTCATTCTTCCTGCCAGAGTGAACAACTTCATATTTTCCCAAATTATATTCTGTCTGCCAGATTTTTACGCACTCACTTAACTTGTCTCTATCCATCTTCACAACATACTTTCTGACTTATCTTTGTTCATCTGCAAATTTCGACACGTGTCTTTGAGCCCCTCATCTAAGTCACTGATATAAACTGTAAAATGTTGAGGGCCCATCACAGACCCCAAACATCACACCCTGCCAACCTGAAAATAAATCGGTGCATGCACTCTGTTTTCTGCTGGTCAGCCAATCTTCTATCCTTGCTGATATGTTATCTTTACACCAACTTTGCACAATAACCTTTTATGTCGAATTTTGTCAAATGTCATCTGGAAATCCAAGAACAATACATCAATGGGCTCCCCTTTATTCACAGCATCTGTTATTCTTTCAAAGAATTCTGACAAATGGATTAAAAAGGATTTCCTGAGGGAGATTACCCTGTAAACTGTCAGACAAAAAATATTTCTTTGACCTCACTGCCTATCTGTAGCAGACTGTTCAGATTCAGTGGAATCAGATTAAGAACATAAGAAACAGGAACAGGAGTAGGCCATCTGACCCCTCCAGCCCGCTCCACCATTCACCGAGATCATGGCTGATCTTTTCATGGACTCAGCTTCACTTACCCGCCCGCTCACCATAACCCTTAATTCCTTTACTGCTCAAATATCTATCGTTGCCTTAAAACCATTCAGTGAGGTAGCCTCAACTGCTTCACTGGGCAGGGACTTCCACAGATTCACAACCCTTTGGGGGAAGAAGCTCCTCCCTAACTCAGTCCTAAACCTGCTATGCCCCCTCGTTCTAGTTTCACCCGCCCGTGGAAACAACCTCCCTGCTTCAATCTGATCTATTCACTTAGTCATTTTATATGTTTCTATAAGAGCCCCCCCTCATTCTTCTAAATGAGTATAACCCCAGTATACTCAGTCTCTCCTCATAAGGCAACCCTCTCAACTCTGGAATCAACTTCGTGAATAACCTCTGCACCCCCTCCGGTGCCTGTACATCCTTTTTCAAGGAGCCCAAAACTGTACATGGTACTGCAGGGGTGGTCTCACCAGCACCGTATACAGCTGCAGCAGAACCTCCCTGCTTTTCAACTGCACCCCTCTAGTGATTGAAAAACTGTTTTCTGGTTCTGAATGGTCCCAGACCCTTAAGCTTCTAAAGCAGCTTACTGGGCATGAACTGGCAGCTAGCCAATTCCTCCACCACCTCGGCCCCTCCCACCCCACACACACAGTGAGGGTGGAAATCTAAGGCGGGACCCAGAGAGCACCTCCTGCAATTCCAACACTGGACCCAATCCCGCCAGCAGTTGAGTATCCTACTCCAAGTCTCTACCTCTGGATGGAAGGTGGGCACAGAGCTCGACCTGCCTGGCGTCTCTCACCAATAAACTCAAACTATAGAAGGGATTCCTTCGGCTGACAAGCTCAAGCAGGGCGTGACCGTCAGGAAATAGCGAGCACGGAGAAATTATATTTCCCCATCACCCCCAATTAGCAACGGCTATCTCACAGTGGAATTCCATTCAATATTTAGTGTTCAACTTGAATGCGCAGGTTCCTTCAAAGCAAGAGCTCGCTCGCAAGTAAATTACAAAGCGGCCCCTCGAGTCAAACTATTGCTGATTGTAAGGAACACAGTATATTGTCACAGCAAAGGGACTGTTGTCTTCAAGAAACACATCCAAATGCATGTCAGGAGGCACTCCAGCTCACTGCGGGAGCTGAACATGACTTGCATGTAGTTCTCTCACTGCTAGATATGCAGCAGACTGCTCCTTAATCTATGATAATTAGCTTCTCCCTCAGAGAAGAGAAGAAAGCTTGTAAATATTAAAATAACAGTTAAAACATAGCCATAAAACACTTTGAAGCTGGTTTCTGGAATACCTCCTCCCGACTATTACGATATTCAAAATCCACATTTTAACCTTTGGAGTTGCATATTTCTTAAATACCCAATTGACTGTCATAAGATAAGTTATCAACCATTTTAAAACATTCAGCGTGATTTCCCTTCTCTTTGTCTCTTAATGGAATTTCAAACAGTCTGGCATCCGTAGTCTGCAATTACAGTCTCTAATTCATTTCCAAATGCCTTAAAGAAGAGATGTAAGCAACAATTCAAATGGACGAAAGAAAGCAATCGGAGAGATAGTTAAAACATTTCTTTGATTAGAGGGCATCAAAAAGTGCTTCAAAGGGATAATGGAAAGACTTTACAATATTCACATTTGCCTCACGATACTCAGAAGCAAGCCTTCAGATATTGCTGAAAGCTGTAGGGATTTTTTTGTGGGAACTTAAAGACAGTAACATCAATTCATAAGAAGCTGAACTGAAATGAAAACGCAGAAAATAAAAGCTCTATACAAAACCCAACATCTACTTCCGGCAAACCATGGACACTGTGTACAAATTATTTCCATATACTGGTTTTACACAAGATCTTCCTTTCCATAAATACATGACAAAGGGGGTAAATTGCACCAGGGCCCAGAACTCTAATTGATTGCATGCCTAAAGATCATATATTCTGTCCTTTTCTTGATGTAAGAATGTTATCCTATATTATTAACCATTAATTAGCAAAACTTCCAACAGTTCAGCAACTGGGAGGTAGATAGGGTTTACTGTACTGACTGAGGGACTGAGAGACACGAAGCTGAAATACTGCAATACCTGGTTGGAGAATGTAATTATGATGTGACACTTTTATATTGGAAGCTCCCATTATAAATATTATGAGCATTTATCAGGGGGAAAAAGTTGACATAGTGTGCTGAAAGCATGACAGCAAGAAGTAGGGTTTTGTAGACAGGGAGTGCCCATTGACATAAGCTTTAAAACATTTGATTGGGGAATTTAAGTGTCTGAAAATTAAAATTGCTTGGTTCCAGCTCTGCTATAAGTAAGGACTGAAGTTATGCAAACGCTCTCTTTGTATGGTACACCGGGGTTGTTTCTCAGACCCGAAAGCAAATCTAAAAGTGCAACGCCATAGCTCTGTAAATGGTTTCTGGGTTATTGCTTCGCAACGTGTGGTGTGAGCCCTCAAGCTGCTTGGTTTCAGCTGGCACCATGCTGAGTTAGCTCGGATGCAGTGTTTAATCTCTGCACCTTCGTGCTCGCTGATCAGCACGGGTTCCAACTCTGGTTACTGACCTGGGCTTCCTGCTGGACAGGTCATTATTATTAAGCACGTGTCGAATTTCTGATGACTCAGAGAGTAATCTATACTGCATTGACATTTTGTAAACGCTACTGTCCAATATTCTAACCAATTCCATACCAATATTTCTCAAGTTGACAGGGAAAAATTGACATACTGGACATGCGCTACAGAAACATAACTTACTCGAACCCAGTCTTGCTTGCTACCATATAGAAGGGCACATGTGCTTTCATAATGCCACTCGTTTCGACATCAGCCGACCCTGTAAAAGTTGGTTCTTGCCCTTTTAAAGTTAATGGTGACTGCTTAGTTGATGAATTAGCAATATGATGTTTTTAAGAGTGCAGCACTTGTGATTCATGTGCATTAACAGCTAGTCCCTTGTGATGCATGAGGCAATTACAACTTCAAACAAGCATTACAACGGCATTCCGGTCTTCAGAGTTTTTCCTGTTTGGAAAAATAGCCAACGCCTCCGTTTTCAAGGAGTTACTGTGGATACCTGCTTTCAATCGAATATCCAAAGATCCAGACTAATCTGCTTCAATAGTCATTAATATAGTCAAATCAGCTGAAGTTGCTAGATATGGTATCAGCCATAAAACACTTGCCGACCTATAAAATGCCTTTGTTCTATTTGAAGGGATAGAACCAGGTCTATATTCAATGGGAGCATGTATTTTAATATAAAGAGAAATATCCTCTGGAATTGCACAGTACTAGCGCGCAATGAAATGGCATCCCCAAAAGCATTTATTACTTTTAAATATCATGTGAAACAAGAAAGAGCCATCTCACTTTCCTTATAACCATCGGTCTTGGAGTATTTATTAAATGGTAGCTCGGGAGAAACGGAAAATTGCGACCAAGTGTTTTCGCAAGTTCAAGCGCCTCCCCATACCGCAACAGCACCTCCTGGTGGCCGGTTTGTGGAGATCAACGAAACACGAGACCAGGGCAACTGCTGAGAAAGCGCCCGCAGAGGTATAATCACGGGGGAGAGAGCTGAGAGAGAAGTACATCAGGCATTTCAAAGGCAATGTGTTTCATGCTCATTTTAAGCAATCATCCGTGTGTGAGATAAAAGGGACAGGAACTGAAGACCATTTAATAACAAGTATGGACAATTTATGGAATTATCTGCAATTGATTTCATATCGACACAAACCATGCTCAGCTCCTTTAAAGAAAGCATTCGAACATTCATACGCACTGGTACTGTAATGTCCTAAGGTGTATCACTCCAAGTGTCGTGTAATGGAGAGTATGGAGTGCTAGTTGTGTTATGTGTGTGAATTGTGCTGTGAAACAGTCATCAAATACATACTTTCAGCATGTGACTCTTGATACACGTTCGTTAAAGCTGCCGAGTGTCTATTCGTTAATTTTCAAAGTTTGCCTAAAGCATTCAGAAAGGAGAGCTGAAAAATGAGCCGAGGTAACACGTACCAAAGCTACTATGACACAAACAACTGAATATGTGTTCCTTTGCCGAAAGATTGGGGGGAAGCTCGGTTTGGATTTATCTAGTAACCCCTTCCATTGCCACTGTATCTCTCCACACCCATATAAAAGTAAACGCGAGGCGGAATTAAGCAGAAAAGACATCATTGCACAAATAAGATGTAGAACAACTATTCAACAAGACATCCCAATCCCCTGTTTCATAAAACGGCATGTAAATTATTGAGCATTTAATGAATGCAACCTGACAACATGTGATTTATGAACTTTAATACAAAATGCAGAATGCAGTAGACCTTCCATTTCTATTCTGCAAATTAAAGAGTCCTCTATTTTCCAACTTATTTTTATTTGCAAAACTGAAATGATCATAATTGTGAAATCCTTCTTATTATGTTCCGTTTTATCTGATTTTAATGCTTGTCTGTAAGTATATAATGAATTATTACCTTTTCCTTTCTCTGCATTGTCATCACAACTCAAAATCTACCATCATGATGATTTTTCAATAAACTAATTATTTATCTATCTATAAAAGCCATGTGTTCCTTGCTTAACCTGCCTGAACAGCTTTTTTCACATTAAATCTGCTGTCATCAGGCCCCTTTGTTGACACTGAGCCATTGTTCACAGATTCCACAATCTTTTAGCAATTATAAAATTGTACAGCCCCTGTAACATGTTGCATTTCACTTCGAACCTGTTCATTAAAATAATGAGTTTCTGAAAATGAAATCAAAGCAGCCAGGTTTACTTTTTTCGACAGTGAGGAGATTTTTTTAACAACCAAGTTATAAACGTATTTCCTTTCAGCGTTGGTGACTCAGTCCCTCCTCAGCTCAGTCGTCGCCAATGTTACCAGCTCTAGTATTGCTGGGGATTTAAGTTCTAAAGGCTCTAGCTATTGTTTAGGACTTCCCTCAAGTGCTCATAGTTTGAATGTGTACTGATAAAGTGAACAACAGAAGGTTATTTTGCCAATGGGGGTGCTGTTCACGTCCATTATCCATACCTGTGCTTTTAGCAGAGCTTACCCACTCATGTTCATGAGTTGGAAATCTGGTTGATTTCCCTCTCCCTGACCTCAAGGGCACTGAATGCCACTTTCATTCCATCAACTGAAATCTGCTAAGGCAGCGACACAGGGACCAAGCCCAAGACTGAGGTCGCTGGTCGCTGGATCAACTTGCTGAGCCTTCAGTGAGGAAACATTCAGGCTCGTGGAGTTCAGGAATCACTGAGAACAATCTCCATTCAAACGAGACTTTGTCAAGATCAGGTAAAACACAGGAAACATCTAAAGCTCCTTTTTCCTGGTCCCCTGTTATGGTTAATGCAGTGAGTGTTGGCAGGTGGGCCCACAAGCTGAAGGTGAGAGATCACGGTAAAATCCATGCCATGGTCTCTCAGTAGGGTTGTCATCTCTGGTCCTGGGGATGCTCCCCTCCCTGCCTCCAATCGCCCCACCTCTCCACATTCACTGCTGTCATGACAAGCTCTCCCACTGAAAAGAAAATAGACTCATCATGAGCTCATTCTTGACCATCCATTAAAGCTCCCTTTTCCTATAGTCCAATATTGTAATGACTCATAAACAAAAGTGTTCATTTCTTTTTTTTTCAATTTCCTCTCTTCTCGCCCCTGTGGCTGCTTGGAGCAATGTCTGACAGATTAGTCTTTATTTCCTCCTGACTCCCAGGGCAATCCTGGAGAGTTGGCAAGCCTATCTCTCAGAGAGACACAAGTTTCATCACAAGCTGCAGAATCATGCTCACTGGAAACTGAGATGAAAGCAGCCCCAAGCTCATTTGAATTAAGAGTTGCAGCAAATATCTCCCATGGACAGAAAGAGGAAATTTTCAGTGGGATTAACCCTTCGATGAAAGAAACAATAATTCACTGCTCTGTCCGCAAGTATATCTTTTTATTTTGATTGGTTACTCCAATCTGGGCCAATTACAGCAAAGTCCAACTTAGCTGAGGGCATAAGGACAATGTATTTGTGTTTATTTCCTGACATGCAAACACAAAATTACTTCACTCTCAGTCATGCACACAATCATAAAGTGCACTTGCCTACCTAGAGATAAGACACATTTAATCATTTGATCGTCAAAAGTGGAATGGATTTCTTGAAGAGTGAATTAAAATTTTAGGCAGCTCTAACTTTAACTATTTCAGGTCAAAATAGAGTGTGCCAGTTGGTAATCGACAGTAAATAGACTTCCCAGATCAGACACTTAAAAGACAAATTGTTTGTATTTTGGATGGGCAGAATTTGAAGGCATGCTTGAAATTCAGATGGCTACCTAAAGGAGATCTAATTTAATTCAGAGCTGGAAATGCAGGCGATTCCGTAGTCTGTAATCAAAATGTAACAGTACCGCACATTGAAGCAGAGAGAAAAGCATGATTTACCCATGACAATTATGCATTTAAAGTCCTTGTCATTTCTTCATGAACTAAAAATCTAATCGCACAGTTCATGTCAGAAGGCATGTAAACTTAAGGCTCCTGTCAATCCCCTATTGAGGTCACGGCCAGGCTCGGTCGAAAGGCTGTTTTGTAGGTGGGATTCACAGCAGAATCAGCATGTCACTAGAACTGACACTGTTCATTGTTTGTACACACACACACACAAGAAAATTTGTTTGAAACAAAATAAGTGAGGCATCTCGGGGGCAGTGTTAACGGATAGTATACTTCTGTTTGATCCATGATTGCCAAGTAGCAATCACTATAAACGCCAAACCCTTCCCACCCAGTTTATACATAGGCATGAACTGCAATGGATAGCTCATTGAGAGCCCCAGATTTCAGATTCCCAAGCCTTGAGTTGTAAGGACGGTACCTCTGAGAATTGGTACCTCTGAACATTATAGCTCATAACCAATGAATACTACGACCCAGCCTTGTGTTTCTCAAATGGAAAGATTTCAAGTCTGTGTCGATGGAACTGTAACTTATTGCTACCATTACCCTGATGTTAAATGGTAACTGTTGCTCTGTCAAGTTTCTTGTTTCATGGCTCTATGCTCCCTGCAGACAAAAGGGGGGGGGGGGGGGAAGAAGAAGGGGAGGGGGAAGGGGAAGGTCTCTTTCACTTTGAAGCACAGGAAACCTCGGGATGTTTTCCAAAAGTCTCTGTTTCCCTTGGGCTGACTGCATTGTTGCATAGCCCCCAGACAGCAAGTGATAATGCTCTCCCTTGAGTTCCTATCAAGAGATGCCCCACCAGGATCATAGTCAAGGAAGCAACCAGTCAGGATGGTTACAACAGCCAAACAAAAACACAACAGACTGTCTCTGAGCTAACCATTCAGATGGGATGATCTCCAATCACATGGAGCCCACCAACGCCTAGTCTGGAGCCACATGGCGTGACAATGGAGAAAACTTTCGAGTTGGAGCAAGGTACTCACGACTTTGAAGTGCTGGTGGGTACACTCTTCCCCTCTGTACTTGCAGCCGAGCAACATGTCTCTCATCTCATGGCCGGCTCGGTCATAGAACTCCCTCATGTTGAAGGGCTTGGGCTTGAAATTCCGAAAGTTAGCCTTCTCGATGAGCACCTCCAGGACGTGCTTCTCGGCCACGTAAGGGTCAGGGATCTCGTAGCGGTTGTTGAGCAGTCCCAGCAGCTCGCCGGCGTGGTACAGGTCGTTCTTGGTGATCTTGCTGAAGCGGAACTGGTTGAGGTTGCAGACGGTGACCGCGGGGAAGGTCAGGTTGAAGGCGGTGACCTCGTCCACCTTGGTGACATGCGGGTACTCGAAGTAATACTGGATCCGCTGCACGAAGACGTGAACCAGGAAGGAGAGGGAGCCCAGGAAAGCCAGGGTCCAGACGATGCGCCTGAAGGAGAAGCGCTCGTACGTGAAGATGTGACCGATGCCGTGCAGCGTGGAGCTGGTGGCGAAAGCCTGGACGCTGGAAGGCTGCGAGCTGCCCATAGCCCCGGGCTCTGCCTTTACATCCATCTGGGGGGGG
>NC_057752.1:3666912-3707510 GCF_004010195.1 Chiloscyllium plagiosum
GGGAACAAGGGGTGGGGGAGAAATATACACAGGCAGATCCGGAGATTTTGGTGTTGGGGGTGGGGGGGGGAATAACCCAGAGAGGCGATCAATAGAAAGAGAGAGCAAAGCAGCTCCTTGCTCTCTCTCTGTGTGTGTGTCTCTCTCTCTCTCTCTCTGTGTATGTGTGTATATATAGAGAGCAAACGCTCCAAGCACTGGAAAGCTCCCCTCCTTTGAAAGAGTCTCCTGCTTCTGATGAATGACAGGCTGCTCGCTTTCAGGAAAGCAAGAGGGCTCGCTCCCAGATAGGTTCAGCAGAAAATCGTCATTTTTTTAAAAAAAATATATATACATATATTTTGATTGCACGTTTCAGCTCCCCCCCCCCCCCCATATCTTTTTTTTTCAAAAATATACTCTATTCATTAAAAGAAAAGAAAATTCCTTGTCACGAGTGCAGCTCGGTGCTGCACAGTAGCAGATCAAGTCAACAAACATTTGCAACAAAACACAGAAATTGCAACACCCCAGGAGAGAAATCAGAGTTAAATGTATTCAGGTGGAGTGAGCTTTCCTCAAATCTCTTGTTTTCTGACGGACAGCATCCGCAGTTCTTTAGGATTTTGAACGAACATTTCAGTCTGACTCTCAACATAACCTCTCTTGCACATATCAATGTTTCAAGTTGAGATTTGTGCTTTTGGTCAGTTTGTTCATACAAAGCTATTGGATCAACTTCCACCTTTCTGTGACTTCCTCACAGAGGCACTGGAGTTTTGTGGGCAATTTATAATTTTTTTTAAAAAGAAGGCAAATCCAAGACTATGTTTACATGGGCTGGCTCACTTGCAATGCAGCTTCAGATTACATTCCCCTACAGTGTGGAAACAGGCCCTTCGGCCAAACCAGTCCATGCCGACCAGATATCCCTTGTCCCATTTGCCAACATTTGGCCCATATCCCTCCAAACCCTTCCTATTCATATACCCATCCAGATGCCTCTTAAATGTTGTAATTGTACCAGCCTCCACCACATCCTCTGGCAGCTCATTCCATACACGTACCACCCTCTGTGTGGAAAAAGTTGCCCCTTAGGTCCCTTTTAAATCACTTCTACCGCTGTATGCGTTGGAAGAATTGCGTGGTTGGTCGTTGAGCTCTCTCCTTGACCGGCAAGTCCTGGAGCTTTTTTGCTCAGAGGCTACCCACTGCTGCACAAGACTCCCAGGCAGAATTCTAAACAGAAAGATTACAAGCCGCACCTTGACCGTGACTCTCACACCATCGGCCTGCTTCACAGCCAATGAAGCACTCTTTTTTTATTTTGAAGTGTGGTCGTACTTGCGCTGGAAGAAGCATAGCGGCCAACGTGTGCATAGCAAGATCCCACAAACAGCAAACACATGATGACCAGAGGTGGTGGGACAAGTGTTGCTCAGGACATTGAGGAGAATGACCTTGCTGTTATCAGCTCGTGGAGATGTCCAGCATGAAACAGACCCTTCGGTCCAACTCGTCCATGCAAATTAGATAGTCCAAATTCATCTAGTCCGACTTAGAGTCATAGAGATGTACAGCACGGAAACAGACCCTTCGGTCCAACTTGTCCATGACGACCAGACCTCTGAAATAAATCCAGTCCCATTTGCCTGGCCCATATCCCTCCAAACCCTTCCTATTCATATATCCATCCAGATGCCTTTAAATGTTGTAATTGTACCAGCCTCCACCACTTCCTCTGGCAGCTCACTCCACCCTCTGCGTGAAAAACTGGCCCCTTAGGTCCCTTTTAAATTTTTCCCCTCTCACATTTAACCTATGCCCCTCTAGTTCTGGACTCCCCCAGCCCAGGGAAAAGATCTTGCCTATTCACCCTACCCATGCCCCTCATGATTTTATTAACCTCTATAAGGTCACCCCTCAGCCTCCGACGCTCCAGGGAAAACAGCCCCAGCCTGTTCAGCCTCTCCCTGTAGGTCAGATCCTCCAACCCTGGCAACATCCTTGTAAATCTTTTCTGAACCCTTTCAAGTTTCACAACATCCTTCCTATAGCAGGGGGACCAGAACCGGACCTTAAGTTCTTCAACATAATGCCGTGTGATCTTATACACCCAGCTGAGAGGGCAGACAGTCTCCCTGTTTAACATCTCGTTTTGAAAACAGCACCTTCGACTGTGCGGCACTCGCTCAGTGCTGGATTGTGTGCTTATATCACGAGGGTGGAACATGAACTACCAACCCGAACTGTATTTGGACCACAGGTTTACAACGTTGTTAAACATATTGCACAGAGTAAACTCAGCCAGTGTTATATCCATATCACATGATGCTGCTATTCTCAGGTTAAAAAAAACACAAAGGTGCAATCACTGAAAGGGGAGGGAAGAATAGTTGACGTATGCAGCCACCTATCAGTAAGAAGCCCAATCCAAGTTGTTGAGAATTGCACACCCTCATTCAGTGTTTATGTTTGGAACACAGCTCTCTTCCCTCAACATGAAATGCAGGTTAATAGCTCCTTGAAAGTCGCAGGTAGATAGGATAGTGAAGAAGGCGTTTGGTATGCTTTCCTTTATTGCTCAGAGTATTGAGTACAGGAGTTGGGAGGTCATGTTGTGGCTGTACAGGACATTGGTTAGGCCACTGTTGGAATATTGTGTGCGATTCTGGTCTCCTTCCTATCGGAAAGATGTTGTGAAACTTGAAAGGGTTCAGAAAAGATTTACAAGGATGTTGCCAGGGTTGGAGGATTTGAGCTATAGGGAGAGGCTGAACAGGCTGGGGCTGTTTTCCCTGGAGCATCGGAGGCTGAGGGGTGACTTTATAGAGGTTTACAAAATTATGAGAGGCATGGATAGGGTAAATAGGCAAAGTCTTTTCCCTGGGGTCGGGGAGTTCAGAACTATAGGGCATCGGTTTAGGGTGAGAGGAGAAAGATATAAAAGAGACCTAAGGGGCAACTTTTTCACACAGAGGGTGGTACGTGTATGGAATGAGCTGTCAGAGGAAGTGGTGGAGGCTGGTACAATTACAGCATTTAAAAGGCATTTGGATGGGTATATGGATAGGAAGGGTTTGAAGGGATATAGGCTGGGTGCTGGTAGGTGGGACTAGATTGGGTTGGGATATCTGGTCGGCATGGACGGGTTGGACCGAAGGGTTTGTTTCCATGCTGTACATCTCTATGACTCTATGTAATATTTCTGGATTGTTCCCTGGTCGTTCACCGTGAGTAATCTAAAATTTATGACACGGTGATCACTCAGGAAACTGCAAAATCGCTGCCCGACCAATCAAAATAATATGATTCACTGTCACTCGAAAATATTAAAGTCCCCGTCCTTGTTCAGCAATCTGCCGAGTTCCTGGAGACTGTGGCGCTGTCAAACAGACCGAAGGGTCTGTTTCCATGCTGTACATGTCTATGACTCTATAACACATCCCATTGACCAGAGTCAAGAGGGCTTAGGTGGAGAATAGATGTGCTGAAGCTGAGGGCATCTGTTGGTGATTAACCTGCAGAGTTGCTTCCTGCCGAGCAATACCCATTGTGGCCATTGACATATTGCAGGCCTCTCTAGAGCTAAACAAGGAGATGTGTAGGCCACAGTGATGAGTCTACACCTCCAAGATTCCATGGGTGGGCAAGGCTGGTTCGTCAGCTGTAAATGTACCTGGCTCATGTATCAGACAACCAAGTCTAGCATGGATGGGATTGATTTGTTTCTGAGCTTTCTATACTAAATTGTCGTTGCCTCAACCTTAAACCTGCTTACGTCTCCCCCAAACAGTCATCAGCTATGTTCCCTCCCCTCCACGTTTTCTCAAAGTCCTCATGCCAATGTCTGTTCTTTTCCTACGACACTTTAAAGATGGTAGCACCCAGAGAGAGGGCTATCAATAATATCCCTGTATCTATTTCTGCGCTACATTTCTATTATAAATGATGCATCCATAAATAATGCAGCAAAGAACTCCGAGGTAAGAGCAAATGTTAAATCTTTGCGAATCCACGAGTTGTTGAAGATATGATATTATATCGGGACTGTGAGCTGCTCTGATTATATAATGAGTGAACCTTTGTCTGAGTTTTTGAGCATTTGCTCAAATAACGAAAATTTAAATAGACAGAAAACTTTAATAGTTTGTCGCCAACAGGGATAAGTTCGTTTTCAAACTGGAAAAGGCGATTTGAC
The DNA here is from genome assembly GCF_004010195.1 of Chiloscyllium plagiosum. NCBI lineage: Eukaryota > Metazoa > Chordata > Chondrichthyes > Orectolobiformes > Hemiscylliidae > Chiloscyllium > Chiloscyllium plagiosum. Next base: position 3,671,093 of record NC_057752.1, read on the forward strand.
AGAAAAAACTTTATCTTTTTGAGAAACAACTCCACCACATCACCACGTCCTTCAATCTCTCCAGAAACAAATCTGAGTCTTCATTCCACTCACACCAATTTCATCAATCTTTCTCCCTTTAAGTGAAAATAGGTTTTCTTGACTTCCTATCTTATTCTCTGCACAGAGTGACTATTCAAGATTAGATTCCCTCCATTGTGGAAACAGGCCCTTCGGCCCAACAAGTCCACGCTGACCCTCCGAAGAGTAACTCGCCCAGACCCATTTTCCCTCTGACTAATGCACCTAACACTATGGGCAATTTGGCATGACCAACTCACCGGGCCTGCACATCTTTGGACTGTGGGAGGAAACCCGCGTAGACACGGGGAGAATGTGCAAACTCCACACGGACAGTTGCCCAAGGCTAATATCGAACCTGGTGCTATGAGGCAGCAGTGCTAACCACTGAGCCACCGTGCTGCCCCCAAGTTTATGGTGATGATGGATGTGAATATAGATCTTTTTGTTATTCCTTCAGGATATGTATTTATTTATTTAGGCATATTTGAGTGTGCTTTTGGCATCCACTTTCAAAGATAATTTTCTATAAACCCGTGTGGAGTTCTCCCAAGTGTCCCACTCATCTCCCAAATTCCTCAATCAATATCACCAAACAAAAAGGATTACCTGGTCATTATTCTATTGCTGTTTGCAAGGACTTACTGCAGTGTGAGAACGGACTGCTGCGTTTTCTACATTCCAACAATGACACTTCTGCCTGAGTTGGCAGCAGAGCCACCTGGTTTCACTTTTCTCTTCCACCCAGACTGTATGCCGAACCAAGCGTTTGGTACAAATAAGACAAAATGCGTTGTTGTCACATTATTGAGGTCGTACCCATTGTGTACATACAAAGTGTGCTCGGCTCAAGTGAAAAATGGGGGCTGTGTTTTCGGGTTCAGAATATTCCGAAGCTTGTCACTGTGATGATCTGGAACAACTATTTCATTCGTTCATGGGATGTGGGCATCACTGGCTCATCTGTCCAACCCTAATTGCCACGTCGCTGAGAGTCTGGAGTCCAGACCAAGTAAGAACAGCAGTCTCCCACCTTCAAGGATATTAGTAAACCAGATGGGTTTGATCTGGCAGTCAGGGACATCATTAGACTCTTAATTCTACACTTTTATTGAATTCACATTGTACCATCTACCATGGTGGGATTTGAACCCAGGTCCCCAGAACATTACTAGGGTCTCTGGACTAACAATCAAGCAATTAGACCATTAGACCATTGCCTCCTTGCATTTGGAAAGGATTGGTGGAATCACAGTCAATTCCAGATGTGGCTTAGTTCACTGGTCAAACTGATTTGTCAAACTTTAGGGGAACTATTGAAAAGGGGGGGGGGGGGGGGGGGAGCATGGTGGCTCAGTGGTTTGCATTGCTACCTCACAGTGCCAGGGATCTGAGTTCAATCCCAGCCTTGGGTGACTGTCTGTGTGGAGTTTGCACATTCTCCCCGTGTCTGAGTGGGTTTCCTCCGGGTGCTCCAGTTTCCTCCCACAATCCAAAGATATGCAGGCCAGGTGAATTGGCCATGCTAAATTGTGTGAGGTGCATTAGTCAGAGGGAAACGGGTCTGGGTGGGCTACTCTTTGGAGGGTCAGTGTGGACTTGTTGGGCCAAATGGCCTGTTTCCACACTGTAGGGAATCAAAAGAAAATCTATGCAACATTTTACTTGTCAATGTTTGGATGTGGAGTGAGAATTAAGACAGTTATGCATTTATTTTTAGAATTCTTATTTCTCTTTTATGTTCAAGTTGACAGGACGGCTGAATTTTGATCACATTTTGTATACAATCAGTCCTGATTCAGGATATCCTCCTAAACTGCTCCAATTGAGCATGTGATTGGCTGTCAACTGATTTTCAGATTTCTAGGTGTTTTCAACAATATGTGCTCCTTGTTATTTGTAAGCTCTGTGCAGGCAATACCTGGATAGAGATATGGTAAGTACCAAAGAAAACAAAGTTACATTATGACGTGGGGAAATGGGATCATAATAGTTGGCTTGGTCTGCAATACATTGGAAAACTGCAGAGTGGATTCGCAGATAGACAGGGTCGGGAAGAAGACATTTGGTACACTTACCTTTATTGGTCAGAGTATTGAGTATAAGAGTTGGAAGGTCATGTTGCAGCTGTACAGGACATTGGTGAGGCTGCTTTTGGAATACTGTGTGCAGTTCTGGCCTCCCTGCTATAGGGTGTTGTGAAATTTGAAAGGGTTCAGAAAAGATTTACAAAGATGTTGCCAGGGTTGGAGGGTTTGAGTTATAGGGAGAGGCTGAATAGGCTGGGGCTGTTTTCCCTGGAGCGTCAGAGGCTGAGGGGTGACCTTGTAGAGGTTTATAAAATCATGAGGGGCATGGGTAGGGTGAATAGGCAAGATCTTTTCCCTGGGGTGGGGGAGTCCAGAAGTAGAGGGCATAGGTTTAGGGTGAGAGGGGAAAGATATAAAAGAGACTTAAGAGGACACTTTTTCACACAGAGGGTGGTACGTGTATGGAATGAGCTGTCAGAGGAAGTGGTGGAGGCTGGTACAATTGCAACATTTAAAAGGCATTTGGATGGGTACATGAATAGGAAGGGTTTGGAGGGATATGGGCCAAATGCTGGGAAATGGGACTAGATTAATTTAGCATATCTGGTTGGCATGGATGAGTTGGACCGAAGGGTCTGTTTCTGTGCGGCACATCTCTAAGACTCAACGTAAGAAGCTCAGTGGTTGCTGTGTTCATACACTTGTGCCATCACTTCAACCTGAATACAAAGATGAACGCCTTCTTCGTTATAGATGCAATGCCTTGGGCATTTTGCACGATGCGAGGGCCTTCCTGTGACACAGTGGGTAGTGTCCCTCACCCTGGACAGGGAGGCCTGGTTCAAATCCCACCTGCTCCAGGGGTGCGTAATAACTGAACAGGTTGATTAGGAAAAAAAAAAGATGAAATTTTTCAAAAAAAAAATTACTTCATGATTGACATCACAGTGCTATTCCAAACTGGCTGGCTGGTGAAAACAGGTCTCTGTATTTGAGAGAGGTGATGGATGAGTTTGCAGTCAAAGTTTGTGGCACCTCGTACTACATTGAAGTATGTTACACATGGCTTGCTGACACTCGATGACTGAAGAGGGAAGAAGTCCCATTCCCTCATGATCGTTTCCTCCTTGTTGAACACAACAACTCGAAAGAAAGCCTTGGATTTATATAGCACCTGGAACTACCACTGGGTGTCTCAAGAGCAGCATGTGGATGTGGAACCTTGCAGGCCAGAGGCAAGGGTACGACCAATGTAGCCACGGCTCACGTGTTAAATTAAACGGACCAATTTCTTTCCTTTTCCCAAGCACAGAGCAAGACAGCCATGCAAAGAGCTCCAATAAGCAAATAGGTTTTTGATTTGGATGGCATGGCGATATAACATATCAGTACCGCAAGTTCAGCCATGGCTGCTAATTAGAGTGAGTGATTTTGATGTTGTTAGGGAAGGGAGTGAAATCCAGACACTTCTTCAAAGCAAACAGGAAAAGAAACAGCCATATGGTTCATCAAAGCATCTTCTTGCACAAGCCTTTCCCATACAGTCCATCCCATTCCAAATAGATGTCTCACACAAGCTCTTCTCGATCCTAAAAGGTGGTTAAGTCCAAATTATGGTTCTCTTCAAGTGGGTCATCTTGAAGTACGTACACCATCAGACCAAGCAAGAGCACCTTTGCAAGGATATTCAGTTCGAATCTTGGTAAAGCGGTCGTTATATTGATAGGGGCTTGGGCCATCCAGCGAGAATTCCAACACAGCCACACCAGCTTCTGGAAGGTTCCTGAAGCGTGGCATCAACCCGCACTCCGCCTGGCAAACCCGGCCACTCACACCTGTCCCAAACCTGTCCTGAGTGTGTGAGCACTCCACATGTATTAAACTGAAAGGACCATGATGTTTATGAAGGGATTCATGAATTACTAATGAATTAACTTATTAATCTATTCACTCATTATATCTATCAAGGGATAAACCAAAGGAAAGAGGAGTGGCAGATGGAGTTTAGTGGAAATAAATGCAAGGCGTTGCATTTTGGTAAAAGAAACCAGGGTAGGACTTACACCATTAATGCTGGGCCCTGGGGGGAGTGTGGTCAAACAGAGATACCTAGGGGTTCAGGTGCATCGCTCCTTGAAAGTGGCCTCACAGGTAATTAGGGTGGTGAGGAAGCTGTTTGGTATGCTTGCCTTCATCAGTCAGAGCGAAAGTGGGTACTGCAGACGCTGGAGATTAGAGTCACGATTAGAGTGGTGCTGGAAAAGCACAGCAGGTCAGGCAGCATCCCAGGAGCAGGAAAATCGACGTTTTGGGCAAAGGCCTTTCATCAGGAATCATTCCTGATGAATGGCTTTTGCCCGGAACGTCGATTTTCCTGCTCCTCGGATGCCGCCTGACCTGCTGTGCTTTTCCAGCACCATTCTAGTCTTGACCCTTTATCAGTCAGAGCACTGAGTACAACAGTTGGGATATCACATTGCAGCTGTACAGGACGTTGGTCAGGCCATATTTGGAATATCGCATGTAATTCTGTGTTATTAAACAGGAAAGGATACCAAGACTGGAGGGCTTGAGTTATAAGGAGAGGCTGGGACGTTTTTCACTGGAGCACAGAAGAGGTGACCTTATAGAGGTTTACAAAAATCTTGAGGGGCGCAGAAAAGGTGATTAGCCAAGGTCTTTTCCCTTGGGTTGGGGAGTTCAAACCTAGAGGGCATAGGTTTAAGGTGAGAGGGGAAAGGTTGAGAAGGGACCTGATGGGGTAACCTTTCCACACAGAGTCTATGGGATGATCTGCCAGAGGAAGTGGTAGAGATGGGTACAACTGTAATATTTAAAAGGCAAATGGGTAGAAAACCTGACTGACCTGGACAAGTTAGGCCGAAGGGCCTGTTTCAGTAACTCTATGACTTCAACTTTAATAGTGAGGACAGTAGATTCAAATGTCCTAACCTTTGTCTGGGTCAACTCAAGGCTTCACTACTCGGAAGAAGAATGTAATGGCACTGATTGTGTCATAATAACCAGGTTGTTTTTATCTATTTGTTTTAGAAGGATTCAAAAGCAGGTACGTTATCTTGGGGCACTAGAGTTGCAGTTAGTGATGGCTTCAAACACGCCCAGTGTGGCATTCATGATCAATGCCCCGCTCTTCCTGCATTGCTGTGGGATTGGATCTCAGCCCCGGCCTCAAACTGCGCTGGTGTGATTTATATACTCCCTGCACTCTCATTATGATCTCTCCCAATGGGAGTTCGAGCTCAGTGGTAACTGCCATCATATGGAGGGCCAGCTTTTAATGCTTTTCATTCACATCTGCTGGGAAATGGATTCAAATTGGCTCAATTCAGTTTCATTTAGGACCTTTTATCAGCCATCAGAGAGAGAGAAGGCTTTGATCTATCTTGGCTGAATTCAAATCCAGGTCTTAGTGATGAAAGAGCAGTGATCTTGCTGACTACATCTCTTTCATTGTGCTCCTATTAAACATAATTTCTGTACTCTTGGCATTAGGTGGCAAGATAAATAAATGCTTCCCAGTTTCTTGGGGGAAGAAAGGGTAAAAGTGTGCGTTTCGCATTTGAATAACAATACCCACGGTTGCGATTTTAGGTTTGATGGAAATCTTTACTCTGTGGCTCCTATTTTATAGCAGCCCTGCAGATGTAGACAGGGCTGCATTACCTATTATTTCATTCAGTAAACCTCAGATAATCAAAAGACCATGTAATGGATGAAATGTCTCACAGAACTACACTGAATTTGGATTGGCAGATGTCAGCAACCAGCCTTTTCAGACAACATAGGTTGTACTTGGAACACTTGCTAAACAGCTCTGCATTACACCGATAGGTTATTTACAAACTCCAAGCATGCATTGTTTTGAAAAGTTCCCAATGGAGCAACAACCCCTCATTCCCCATCTGACTCCCCAAAGCCTGTCCACAAGAGCATGATGGGATACCTCCTGCTTTGCCTGGATGGGGGCAGCTCCAACAGCACTCGAGCAGCTCGATACCAAAGCGGCCCCCACTTGATTGGACGTCCATCCATCCCTTCATCAATAATGCCAAGTGGTACAATGTGTGTCATTCACAAGTGCCCCTTTGGCACCTTGCAAACTTGGGACCTCAACCACCTCAAAGGACAGGGGCAGCAGATGCAGGGAGTGGGGTGGGGGGGTTTGGGGGGAAAATCATGACCTCGAAATCAAATGGCATCATGACTTCGGAATTATATCCCCATTCCTTCACTGTCACCCGGCTCAAAATCTCGGAACTCCTTCCTTTAACAGCACAATGAGTGTATCGACACTAATTGAACAGCATTGGTTTAGGAAGGTAGCTCACCACCATCTTTTCAGAGGCAGTTCGGGATAAGCAAATAAATGCAAGTCCAAGGCAAAGATAGAGAGATGTTTGAACAGTAAAGGGATTAAGGGTTATGGTGAGCGGCCGAGTGTGTGGAGCTGAGTCCACTTACCTGAGCCATGGTGTTATTGAATGGCGGAGCGAGCTCAATGGGTCAGATGGCTTAATCCTGCTCCTATTTCTTTTGTTCTCCAATGAAGTTTACATCTGATGAAAGAATGAAAAAAAACCAGAATTTCATTTGAAAACAGCTGCAGAGTAACTTTATGAGCCTGTGCTGCCAAATGGGAACATCATCCACTGCCAGCATATACCAGAAATTCAGGAATCCATCAACAATTTTACAGCCATTTTGTGTGCAGTGTGTGGCACTAGCTAAATTGGTTTGTCTTTTATGTGTTTTTCAGGCATAAAATAGGCATAGCACCTATTTTAATTCACTCATGGGTTGTGGGTATCACAGGTGGGTCAGCATTTATTGCACAGTCCATAATTGCCCCTTGAGAAGGTAGTGTTGAGTTGCCCTTTTGAACTACTGTAAGTAGACCCACAATGCCCTTGGGGAGAGAATTGCAGGGAATTAAAACAGTTCCCTCAGACAAGGAACGAGCTTTCAATCTGACTCATCAGAAGCTGCAAGAACTCAATGTATTGTTTCACATATCTACTTTTAACTGTAGGTCAGAGTTCCAGACAAACCTAATGATGTTATCTAATTATAATGCAATGATATTAATACAATTTATGACGTTATGATAACAAATCTTCTGAAATGCATTGATTTCAAGCTTGGAGCTGGAAACGGTTCACTTTCACTTCCATTTTCCTGTGCAATGTTTTACTGGATTCACAATTTTCCAGACCAGCATGGATATTTTCGAATTAACCTGTTCAGCGACGCTGTTACGTGACTCTGAAGCAGATCAGACTTAAATCTTGGCTGAGAGGTCGGAACCCCACACTGGCCTAGCAGCTAAAGTGCAACCAAATATTCAACCAGGCAATTAATTCATTGAGATTTCAAGCATTTTTGAACAGGAAAGGGATTAAGGGCTATGGTGAGCAGCCGAGGAGCTGAGTCCCCTTACCTGAGCTTATTGAATGGTCTTATTGAATGGCAGAGCGAGCTCAATGGGTCAGATGGCTTAATCCTGCTCCTATTTCATTGTTCTCCAATGATGTTTACATCTGATGAAAGAATTAAAAAAAAAACAGAATTTCATTTGAAAACAGCTGCAGAGTAACTTTACAGTCCAGTCCATCACCCAAACCAACCTTCCATCCACTGGCTCCATCTACACTTCCCACTGCCTCGGGAAGGCAGCCAACATCATCAAAGACCCCTCCCACATCAAACATATCTCGTACGTCAATGTGATAGCCTCTAATTTAAATCAGTAAGTCAATCTGATGTCGCATCAAACGACACCAACTGACACACGTAACAATACATTTGTGACACATTTACCATCAGTATCTGGGACAATGACATCGAGAACAGTTCATTTGTATTGCTCTGTTACAAATTATGTGAAAATCACCTGAACTCCAGTATCCCCAATCTGTCTGTTTGGTACAAGTCAAACTAATCACAGGAAAGGCACTTGAATGAGATAAAGCGAGCACGTTTCAAGAAGTTCTCACTTCAAGACTGATCAACATCCGGAATAATCCGTCAATTCCCACAGACGGATGTCGTCACATCTGGAATATTCCCAGTGAGAATTAAGAGCAGGATTTGCTCACAGATCCAGGATTCATCTTTGTGAAACTCATACGTCGGTGGAACTAATGATGGAGAGATACAGGTCTGCAGCACAAAAAATGCCAACGCACCCACGCCAGTCAAAACCAGCCACCGAACGATTCTCAGCCCACTTTCCAACATTTGGCCGATAGCCTTGTATGTCTTGGAATCGCAAAAGCATACCTTTGATTTGATTTATTATTGTCACATGTAGCTCGGTACAGTGAAAAGTTTTGTTTTGTGTGCAGTACAGGCAGATCACACCGTACAAAGTGCATTAGGGTGATAGAACAGAGCGAGGAATACAATGTTACAGCTGCAGAGAAGCTGCGCAATGAATGAGATCAACATTAAATTTGAACTTGGAGAGGTCCAGTCAGAAGTCTGATAACAGCAGGGAAGAAGCTGTTCTTGAATCTGTTAGTCTGTGTGTTTAAGCTTTTGTATCCTCTGCCTGAGGGAAGAGGTTGGAAGAGATTGTAACTGGGGTGGGAGGGGTCTTTGATGATGTTGCTGCCTTCTCGAGGCAGTGGGAAGTGTAGATGGAGCCAGTGGATGGGAGGTTGGTTTGGGTGATGGACTGGGCTGTGTTCACAACTCTCTGTAGTTTCTCACTGTCCTGGGCAGAGCAGTTGCCGTACCAAGCTGTGATCCATCTGGATAGAATGCTTTCCATGGTACATCTGTAACGTTGGGGAGAGTCTTTAAGGACATGCTGAATTTGCGTAGCCTCCTGAGGGAGTAGAGACATTGTTGTGCTTTATTGACCATCACATCAACATGGGTGGACCAGGACAGATTGTTGGTGATCGTCACTCCCAGGAACTTGATGCTCTCGACCCTCTCCACTTCAACTCCACTGATGCAGACTGGGGCGTGCCCTCCTCCCTCTGCCTCTATGACCCTTCCAGGCAGTGAGCTGCAGATCCCTCCCGCCCTCTGACTGAAAAAGAAACGTTCAAAGCTCAGCCTTTCAGCGGAGGTGCAGGATGCATTGCGAGTAAAATACAGCCAGAAATGCCTACCGCCCTGTAGAATGACTTTAGGGGATAAAGAAGGGACTTGCAGATAGGACCTCATCATATTTCCAAGAGACGGCCTGAAGGGCTTCACACAAACTGCACGGCTTCACATCACAAGGATAGCTTTCAGCTTTCACACAGAAAATTCCTGCAAAGAAATTCCGGGATGACCAACCGGTGGTCAATTGTTTTGGATGGTGTTGGGGTGAAGGATGAAAGCTGGCCAGGGCTGCGCGAAAATGAGGGGGAAAGCACGGTGGCTCAGTGGTTAGCACTGCTACCTCACAGCGCCAAGGACCCGGGGTTCAATTCCCACCTCGGGTGACTGTCTGTGTGGAGTTTACACATTCTCTCAGTGTCTGCATGGGATTCCTCCGGTTTCCTCCCTCTATCCAAAGATGTGTAGGTTAGGTGAATTGGCCATGCTAAATTGTCCCGTAGTGTTGGGTAAATGTAGGGGAATGGGTCTGGGTGTGTTGCTCCTTCAGAGGGTCGGTGTGGACTTGTTGGGCCGAAGGGCCTGTTTCCACACTGTAGGGAATCTGAAGGGCTCATGCCCAAAACGTCGATTCTCCTGCTCTTTGGATGCTGCCTGACCTGCTGCGCTTTTCCAGCAACACATTTTCAATCTAATCTAATATTCTGGTTGCTTCTCAGTAGCTCCTTGGGATTATGAACATCTATTTACACCTGCCATTTTCTTACCTGATCAGAAAGGTGACAAGGCATCCCTTTTGAAAGCAAATTATCAAACAACGATAGGAATAGGTTTTCTTCCCCCTTTTTTAAAAATGTTGTACATTAAGTAGCATTTACTGATGACATCACAAAGAGCTAGTGACTTGGAGGAGACACTGAACCGACAGTGCAAAAGAGCTGAATTAATTTTAGTGTAGCTGCAGTCCATTAACCCAGGGTGTTTTAGTGAACTTGTCAGTTTAATTGCGTCATTAATTCAGCCCCCTCATGTTGCTGGTTTCAGTAATTTCTGCAAGTAACTTCCAAATGATCTTATTACCAAGCGCCATTTAAACAATATTCCAAACCTCCAACAGAAAGACAGGCTGAACAGAAAGAGCAGTTGAAGCTGCTTTTCAGAAGAGAATGATGCCCACAGTCCTTCTGGCTTGGATCGAACTATTAATTTGGTTCCTGAAAAACCTTGACTTCATTCTTTATCGAGAAGGATGGCTTGGATGTGACAAGTACCTGGTTTGTACCTTCACAATGTCCTGATTACATTTGAAATCTAACTGGCTCCCTGGGGGAACCTTCCTCTGTTCAGGATTGCAGAGTGAAATCAAAATGACGTGTAAGGACAATGGTCATGATTTGGCTTCAGATGAGAAACAGAGGACATCCTGTCACTCTTGTTTCAAAATACCAAGGTCCCCAAGTAACCAGGGACCATGAACAAGTGAGCCATGATGAAAATGTAAGGAAATTAAATGGAATATAAATTAAAAAAAACAACCTTCCTGACTGTGCTTGTAGTCTGCTGAACAATTAGGTAAAGACAGAAATAGAAAATTGGCCACTTATTTATTAACTGCTGGTCAGAGCGCTGCTTTGTCAAATTGTTGTGATAGTCCCCCTTATTCTCTTTAAGGTATTAAGGCATGCTCTGGCCCAGTATTTCAGTGATGGCTGCCTTACAACACTGCAACCAAATGATCTTTTTCAATTCTAAGTCTTTATTTTTCAGATCTGTCACTTTAATCCCAGAAGTAATGCACTTAGTTTGAAATTTGTCATATCCCGGCTGAAAACTGCCTCTTCCCCACCACATCCAAACTTTGTTCCAGCTTGGACAACCATGGCTTCACTTGCCAATGTCCAGTTGTGTGCTGTTCCCTCTCACAGACCCTCTGCCTCCTAATCCTTCTTTAAGATCCTCCTGTACTGGAGGCTGTGGCGGGAAGGTGAGGCCCAGACTGGAGGCTGTCGCGGGGAGGTGAGGCCCGGACTGGAGGCTGTCACGGGGAGGTGAGGCCCGGACTGGAGGCTGTCACGGGGAGGTGAGGCCCGGACTGGAGGCTGTCGCGGGGAGGTGAGGCCCAGACTGGAGGCTGTCGCAGGAAGGTGAGGCCCAGACTGGAGGCTGTCACGGGGAGGTGAGGCCCGGACTGGAGGCTGTCGCGGGGAGGTGAGGCCCGGACTGGAGGCTGTCGCGGGGAGGTGAGGCCCGGACTGGAGGCTGTCGCGGGGAGGTGAGGCCCGGACTGGAGGCTGTCGCGGGGAGGTGAGGCCCGGACTGGAGGCTGTCGCGGGGAGGTGAGGCCCGGACTGGAGGCTGTCGCGGGGAGGTGAGGGCCGGACTGGAGGCTGTCGTGGGGAGGTGAGGGCCGGACTGGAGGCTGTCGCGGGGAGGTGAGGCCCGGACTGGAGGCTGTCGCGGGGAGGTGAGGCCCGGACTGGAGGCTGTCATGGGGACGTGAGGCCCGGACTGGAGGCTGTCTCGGGAAGGCGAGGGCCAGAGTGGAGGCCGTGGCAGGGAGGTGAGGCCCGGACTGGAGGCCATGGCAGGGAGGTGAGGCCCGGACTGGAGGCCATGGCAGGGAGGTGAGGCCCGGACTGTAGGCCGTCATGGGGACGTGAGGCCCGGACTGGAGGCCGTCTCGGGGAGGTGAGGCCCGGACTGGAGGCCGTCATGGGAACATGAGGCCTGGACTGGAGGCAATCATGGGGATGTGATGCCCGGACTGGAGGCCATCTCAGGAAGGCAAGGGCCAGAGTGGAGGCTGTGGCGGGGAGGTGAGGGCCGGACTGGAGGCTGTCGCGGGGAGGTGAGGGCCGGACTGGAGGCTATCATGGGGGTGTGAGGCCCGGACTGGAGACTGTCCTGGGGACGTGAGGCCCGGACTGGAGGCTGTCTCAGGAAGGCGAGGGCCGGAGTTGAGGCCGTGGCGGGGAGGTGAGGCCTGGAATGGTGGCTGTCGCAGGGAGGTGAGGACGGACTTGAGGCTGTCTTGGGGAGGTGAGGCCCTGACTGGAGGCTGTCATGGGGACGTGAGGCATGGACTGGAGGCTGTCTCGGGAATGTGAGGCCCGGTGTGGAGGCGGTCACGGTGAGGTGATGCCCGGACTGGAGGCTATGGCGGGGAGGTGAGGCACAGACTGGAGGCTGTGTAAGGGGATTGTAGGCCCGGAATGGAGGCTGTCTTGCTAAGGGGAGGGCCGGAGTGGAGGCTGTGGCGGGGAGATGAGGTCCGGATTGGAGGCTATCACGGGGAGGTGAGGACAGGACTGGAGGCTGTCACGGGTAGGTGAGGCCCAGATCGGAGGCTGTGGCAGGAAGGTGAGGCCCGGACTGGAAGGATGGCTCGGGGAGGTGTGGCCCAGACTGGAGCCTCTCACGGGGAGGTGAGGCCCGGAGTGGAGGCCGTTATTGGGACGTGAGGCCCGGACTGGAGGCCGTCATGGGGACGTGAGGCCCGGACTGGAGGCCGTCATGGGGACGTGAGGCCCGGACTGGAGGTCGTCATGGGGACGTGAGGCCCGGACTGGACGTCGTCATGGGGACGTGAGGCCCGGACTGGAGGCTGTCTCGGGAAGGCGAGGGCCAGATTGGAGGCTGTGGCGGGAAGGTGAGGCCAGGACTGGAAGGATGTCTCGGGGAGGTGAGACCTGGACTAAAATCTGTCACGGGGAGGTGAGGCCTGGACTGGAGGCTGTCACGGGGAGGTGAGGCCCGGACTGGAGGCTGTCATGGGGAGGTGAGGCCCGGACTGGAGGCTGTCGCGGGGAGGTGAGGGCCGGACTGGAGGCTGTCGCGGGGAGGTGAGGCCCGGACTGGAGGCTGTTGCGGGGAGGTGAGGCCCAGACTGGAGGCCGTCATGGGGACATGAGTCTCGGACTGGGGGCTTTCCCGGGAAGGTGAGGCCCGGACAGGAGGCTCGGTTTCGAGGTTGTGGCATGGAGGTGAGGCCCGGACTGGAAGCTGTCACGGAGAGGTGAGACCCGGACTGTAGGCTGTCTCGGGAATGTGAGGCCCGGTGTGGAGGCTGTCACGGGGAGGTGAGGCCCGGACTGGAGGCTGTCACAGGGAGGTGAGGCCCAGACTGGAGGCTGTGACAGGAAGGTGAGGCCCGGACTGGAGGCTGTGGCGGGGAGGTGAGTACTGATTGGAGGCTGTCACAGGGAGGTGAGGCCCGAATTGGAGGCTGTGGTGGGCAGATGAGGCCTGGACTGGAGGCTGTGGCGGGGAGGTGAGGCCCGGACTGGAGGCTGTGGCGGGGAGGTGAGGCTCGGACTGCAGGCTGTCTCGGGAAGGTGAGGCCCGGACTGGAGTCTGTCACAGGGAGGTGAGGCTCGGACTGGAGGATGTAGTGGGCAGGTGAGGCCGGGACTGGAGGCTGTAGCGGGCAGGTGAGGCCCGGACTGGAGGCTGTCTCGGGAAGGCGAGGGCCGGAGTGGAGGCTGTCGCGGGGAGGTGAGGCCCGGACTAGAGGCTGTAGCGGGCAGGTGAGGCATGGACTGGAGGCTGTAGCGGGCAGGTGAGGCCCGGACTGGAGGCTGTCTCGGGAAGGCGAGGGCCGGAGTGGAGGCTGTCGCGGGGAGGTGAGGCCCGGACTGGAGGCTGTCTCGGGGAAGTGGGCCCGGACTGGAGGTTGTCTCGGGGAGGTGAGGCCCGGACTGGAGGCTGTCTCAGGGAGGTGATGCCCGGACTGGAGGCTGTCACGGGGAGGTGATGCCCGGACTGGAGGCTGTCACGGGGAGGTGAGGCCCGGAGTGAAAGCTATCAGGGGGAGCTGAGGCCCGGACTGGAGGCTGTGGCAGGCAGGTGATGCCCGGACTGGAGGCTGTGGCGGGGAGGTGAGGCCCAGACTGGAGGCTGTGGCAGGGAGGTGAGGCCCAGACTGGAGCCTCTCCCGGGGAGGTGAGGCCCAGACTGGAGTCTGTCACAGGGAGGTGAGGCCCGGACTGGAGTCTGTCACAGGGAGGTGAGGCTCGGACTGCAGGCTGTCTCGTGGAGGTGATGCACGGACTGGAGGCTGTCACGGGGAGGTGAGGCCCGGACTGGAGGCTGTCACAGGGAGGTGAGGCCCAGACTGGAGTCTGTCAAAGGGACGTGAGGCCCGGACTGGAGGCTGTGGCGGGGAGGTGAGTACTGATTGGAGGCTGTCACAGGGAGGTGAGGCCCGGACTGGAGGCTGTCTCGGGAAGGCGAGGGCCGGAGTGGAGGCTGTGGCGGGGAGGTGAGGCCCGGACTGGAGGCTGTCTCGGGGAAGTGGGCCCGGACTGGAGGTTGTCTCGGGGAGGTGAGGCCCGGACTGGAGGCTGTGACAGGCAGGTGAGGCCCGGGCTGGAGGCTGTGGCGGGTAGGTGACGCCCGGTCTGGAGGCTGTGGCAGGGAGGTGAGGCCCAGACTGGAGCCTCTCACGGGGAGGTGAGGCCCAGACTGGAGGCTGTCTCGTGGAGGTGATGCACGGACTGGAGGCTGTCACGGGGAGGTGAGGCCCGGACTAGCGGCTGTCACAGGGAGGTGAGGCCCGGACTGGAGTCTGTCACAGGGAGGTGAGGCCCAGACTGGAGTCTGTCACAGGGAGGTGAGACCCGGACTGGAGTCTGTCACGGGGAGGTGAGGCCCGGACTGGAGCCTCTCACGGGGAGGTGAGGCCCGGACTGGAGCCTCTCACGGGGAGGTGAGGCCCAGACTGGAGTCTGTCACAGGGAGGTGAGGCTCGGACTGCAGGCTGTCTCGGGAAGGTGAGGCCCGGACTGCAGTCTGTCACAGGGAGGTGAGGCTCGGACTGGAGGCTGTTGCGGGGAGGTGAGGCCCGGACTGGAGGCTGTGGCGGGGAGGTGAGGCCCGGATTGGAGGCTGTAGCAGGCAGGTGAGGCCCGGACTGGAGGCTGTAGCGGGCAGGTGAGGCCCGGACTGGAGGCTGTCTCGGGAAGGCGAGGGCCGGAGTGGAGGCTGTGGCGGGGAGGTGAGGCCCGGACTGGAGGCTGTCTCGGGGAAGTGCGCCCGGACTGGAGGTTGTCTCGGGGAGGTGATGCCCGGACTGGAGGCTGTCGCGGGGAGGTGAGGCCCGGAGTGAAAGCTATCAGGGGGAGCTGAGGCCCGGACTGGAGGCTGTGGCAGGCAGGTGAGGCCCGGACTGGAGGCTGTGGCGGGGAGGTGAGGCCTGGACTGGAGGCTGTGGCGGGTAGGTGACGCCCGGACTGGAGGCTGTGGCAGGGAAGTGAGGCCCAGACTGGAGCCTCTCACGGGGAGGTGAGGCCCAGACTGGAGGCTGTCTCGGGGAGGTGAGGCCCGGACTGGAGGCTTTCTCGGGGAGGTGAGGCCCGGATCGGGGAGGTGAGGCCCGGACTGGAGGCTGTCTCTGGAAGGTGAGGCCCAGTATGGAGGCTGCCACGGGGAGGTGAGGCCCGGACTGGAGGCTGTGGCGGGGAGTTGAGGCTCGCTCTGCAGTCTGTGGCGGGGAGGTGAGGCCCGGACTGGAGGCTGTGGCGGGGAAGTGAGGCCCGGATTGGAGGGCGTGGCTGGGAGGTTATGCCTGGATTGGACGGTGTGGCGGGGAGATGAGGCCTGGATTGGACGGTGTGGCGGGGAGATGAGGCCTGGATTGGAGGCTTTCACAGGGTGGTGAGGCTCGGTTTCGAGGTTGTGGCATGGAGGTGAGGCCCGGACTGGAGGCTGTCACAGAGAGGTGAGGCCCGGACTGTAGGCTGTCCCGGGAATGTGAGGCCCGGTGTGGAGGCTGTCACGGGGAGGTGAGGCCCAGACTGGAGGCTGTGGCAGGAGGTGAGGCCCGGACTGGAGGCTGTGGCAGGCAGGTGAGGCCCGGACTGGAGGCTGTGGCGGGGAGCTGAGGCCCGCTCTGGAATCTGTGGTGGGGAGGTGAGTCCCAGACTGGAGGCTGTCTCGGGAATGTGAGGCCCGGTGTGGAGGCTGTCACGGGGAGGTGAGGCCCGGACTCGAGGCTGTGGCAGGCAGGTGAGGCCTGGACTGGAGGCTGTCCCGGGGAGGTGAGGCCCGGTATGGATGCTGCGACGGGGAGGTGAGGCCCGGACTGGAGGCTGTCGCGGGGAGGTGAGGCCCGGACTGGAGGCTGTCACGGGGAGGTGAGGCCCAGACTGGAGGCTGTCAAGCGGATGTGAGGCCCGGAGTGGAAGCTGTCATGGGGAAGTGAGGCCAGGACTGGAGGCTGTGGCGGGGAGGTGAGGCACGGACTGGAGGCTGTCAAGCGGATGTGAGGCCCAGAGTGGAGGCTGTCACGGGGAGATGATGCCCGGACTGGAGGCTATGGCGGGGAGGTGAGGCCCGGACTGGAGGCTGTGTAAGGGGATTGTAGGCCTGGAATGGAGGCTGTCTTGCTAAGGGGAGGGCCGGAGTGGAGGCTGTGGCGGGGAGGTGAGTCCCAGACTGGAGGCTGTCTCGGGAAGATGAGGCCCGGATTGGAGGCTGTCACGGGGAGGTGAGGTGAGGCCCAGACTAGAGGCTGTCACAGGGACGTGAGGCCCGGACTGGAGGCTGTCACGGGGAGGTGAGGCCCGGATTGGAGGCTGTGGTGGGGAGATGAGGCCTGGATTGGAGGCTGTCATGGGGAGATAAGGCCCAGATTGGAGGCTGTGGTGGGCAGCTGAGGCCAGGAATCGAGGCTGTGGTGGGGAGGTGAGGCCCGGATTGGAGGCTGTGGCGGGAAGGTGAGGCCCGGATTGGAGGCTGTGGCGGGAAGGTGAGGCCCGGATTGGAGGCTGTGGCAGGGAGGTGAGGCCAGGGTTGGAGGCTGAGGCGGCGAGATGAGGCCCGGACTGGAGGCTGTGGCAGGGAGGTGAAGCCCGGAGTGTAGGCTGTCACGGGGAGGTGAGGCCCGGACTGGAGGCTGACACGGGGAGGTGAGGCCCGAAATGGAGGCTGTCACCGGGAGGTGAGGCCCAGACTGGGGGCTGTCTCGGGGAGGTGTAGCCCGGACTGGGGGCTGTCTCGGGAATTTGAGGCCCGGTGTGGAGGCTGCCACGGGAAGGTGATGCACGGAGTGGAGGCAGTGGCGGGGAGGTTATGCCCAGACTGGAGGCTGTGCCGAGCAGGTGAGGTCCAGACTGGAGGCTGTGCCGGGGAGGTGAGGCCCGGATTGGAGGCTGTTGCGAGGAGGTGAGGCCCAGACTGTAGGCTGTGGCGGGCAGGTGAGGTCCAAACTCGAGGCTGTGCCGGGGAGGTGAGGCCTGGATTGGAGGCTGTGGTGGGGAGGTGAGGCCCAGACTGTAGGCTGTGGTGGGGAGGTGAGGCCCGGACTGGAGGCTGTGGCGGGGAATTGAGGCTCGCTCTGCAGTCTGTGGCGGGGAGGTGAGGCCCAGACTGGAGGCTGTGGCGGGGAAGTGAGGCCCGGATTGGAGGGTGTAGCGGGGAGATGAGGCCTGGATTGGACGGTGTGGCGGGGAGATGAGGCCTGGATTGGAGGCTTTCACAGGGTGGTGAGGCTCGGTTTTGAGGTTGTGGCATGGAGGTGAGTCCCGGACTGGAAGCTGTCACGGAGAGGTGAGGCCCGGACTGTAGGCTGTCTCGGGAATGTGAGGCCCGGTGTGGAGGCTGTCACGGGGAGGTGAGGCCCGGACTGGAGGCTGTGGCAGGGAGGTGAGGCCCGGACTGGAGGCTGTGGCGGGGAGGTAAGGCCCGGAGTGGAGGCTGTCACGGTGAGGTGAGGCCCGGACTGGAGGCTGTCGCGGGGAGGTGAGGCCCGGACTGAAGGCTGTCGCGGGGAGGTGAGGCCCGGAATGGAGGCTGTCGCGGGGAGGTGAGGCCCAGACTGGAGGCCGTCATGGGGACATGAGTCTCGGACTGGGGGCTTTCCCGGGAAGGTGAGGCCCGGACAGGAGGCTGTCTCGGGAAGGTGAGGCGCGTTGTGGAGGCTGTGGCAGGGAGGTGAGGCCCAGACTGGAGGCTGTGGCAGGGAGGTGAGGCCCGGACTGGAGTCTGTCTCGGGAAGGTGAGGCGCGTTGTGGAGGCTGTGGCAGGGAGGTGAGGCCCAGACTGGAGGCTGTGGCAGGGAGGTGAGGCCCAGACTGGAGTCTGTGGCGGGGAGGTGAGGCCCGGACTGGAGGCTGTGGTGGGGAGGTGAGGCCCGGACTGGAGGATGTGGTGGGGAGGTGAGGCCCGGACTGGAGGATGTGGTGGGGAGGTGAGGCCCGGACTGGAGGATGTGGTGGGGAGGTGAGGCCCGGACTGGAGGCTGTGGTGGGGAGGTGAGGCCCGGACTGGAGGATGTGGTGGGGAGGTGAGGCCCGGACTGGAGGATGTGGTGGGGAGGTGAGGCCCGGACTGGAGGATGTGGTGGGGAGGTGAGGCCCGGACTGGAGGATGTGGTGGGGAGGTGAGGCCCGGACTGGAGGATGTGGTGGGGAGGTGAGGCCCGGACTGGAGGATGTGGTGGGGAGGTGAGGCCCGGACTGGAGGATGTGGTGGGGAGGTGAGGCCCGGACTGGAGGATGTGGTGGGGAGGTGAGGCCCGGACTGGAGGCTGTGGTGGGGAGGTGAGGCCCGGACTGGAGGATGTGGTGGGGAGGTGAGGCCCGGACTGGAGGATGTGGTGGGGAGGTGAGGCCCGGACTGGAGGATGTGGTGGGGAGGTGAGGCCCGGACTGGAGGATGTGGTGGGGAGGTGAGGCCCGGACTGGAGGATGTGGTGGGGAGGTGAGGCCCGGACTGGAGGATGTGGTGGGGAGGTGAGGCCCGGACTGGAGGATGTGGTGGGGAGGTGAGGCCCGGACTGGAGGATGTGGTGGGGAGGTGAGGCCCGGACTGGAGGCTGTGGTGGGGAGGTGAGGCCCGGACTGGAGGATGTGGTGGGGAGGTGAGGCCCGGACTGGAGGATGTGGTGGGGAGGTGAGGCCCGGACTGGAGGATGTGGTGGGGAGGTGAGGCCCGGACTGGAGGATGTGGTGGGGAGGTGAGGCCCGGACTGGAGGATGTGGTGGGGAGGTGAGGCCCGGACTGGAGGATGTGGTGGGGAGGTGAGGCCCGGACTGGAGGATGTGGTGTGGAGGTGAGGCCCGGACTGGAGGCTGGGGTGGGGAGGTGAGGCCAGGACTGGAGGCTGTGGTGGGGAGGTGAGGCCCGGACTGGAGGCTGTGGTGTGGAGGTGAGGCCCGGACTGGAGGCTGGGGTGGGGAGGTGAGGCCAGGACTGGAGGCTGTGGTGGGGAGGTGAGGCCCGGACTGGAGGCTGTGGTGGGGAGGTGAGGCCCGGACTGGAGGCTGTGGTGGGGAGGTGAGGCCCGGACTGGAGGCTGTGGTGTGGAGGTGAGGCCCGGACTGGAGGCTGGGGTGGGGAGGTGAGGCCCGGACTGGAGGCTGTGGTGGGGAGGTGAGGCCCGGACTGGAGGCTGTGGTGTGGAGGTGAGGCCCGGACTGGAGGCTGTGGTGGGGAGGTGAGGCCCGGACTGGAGGATGTGGTGGGGAGGTGAGACGTTTTGCGGACTGCTGGAGAGGCCTTCTATTTTGAAGCCTGGCGTGGTCTGGAGACTAAGTGCCGGGGTGATAAGACTGTCAGTTGAGTAGTTTCTTTTCAAAATTCTTCCCCTTTATTCTCATGCTCGGCTATTTATTTATTATTTTTTCTCTTTTATACCAAACGCTTCCGTGTCTCTATCTTGCGATCGTGTACCTAAGATGGCACTGTAAAGTGGCAACATTGCAAACTCTTCACTGCACTCATGTGACCATCAAGCTAATTCATGATCATCTTTTGTGAAGCATGCCTCGAGGTGCCTTTTCCACATTAAACGCACGTGTCTAACCTTCCTCAGATCTACAACCCTCTGAGACCTCTGCACTCAGTCCACTCTTTTCAATGCGCCTCCCCTGTTTGCACTGCTTCACCACTGGTCACTGAAATTTCCATTGCCTGCCTTGAAGTTCGGAAATTCCCTCCCTAAATCCCCCTCTCCTCTCCCAGCAAGTCAGCTCCAGTGGAATCATTCAGGCCTCTTCTTATTGAGGATTAGGAGCAAGAATTTCTCTGGGAATTCTGGACTGGGAATACGTACTTCAAGCTGCATGTGGGCTGTCATCTCCCTGGATGGATTATTACAACGACTTTGTGCTCTTGGCAAGTTATTGGAATTTCCCATCAGCCTGATCATTCCAAATACCTGTGGCCAACTTGCTGAATTCCCGAGGGCATCACAGAAGGTGGAATCTGGAATTGGGTTCCCATTCTTATGCTGGAGAGCTGTCTGTTCTTCATGAAAGAGTGCAAAGCATTTGGAATAAGTTGCCAGGCAAGGGTAATAGAATCAAAACATTGGGGTTATTTAAAATACAATTACACGTCATTCTGTGAGAGTTAACGTTCCAAAGGGATCGGCCTTAATATATGAACTGAATCACAATAATTTCAGCACAGAAGGAGGCCAGTGAGTCTACATTGCCTGCCCTGGTGCGGACTTTTCCAGCAGGAGCAATCAGACTCTGTTTCCTTTTCTGTGCGCGCTTTTATATAATTCCTTTTCAGATATTTATCCAACTGCCTTTTAAATGAGGTTACAGTCCTTGTCTCAATAGCCACTTGTGGCAAAGCATTCTGCGTGTGAATAATCCTCTGTGTGAAAAATCCCTTCCACTCTCTCCCTCTGTTCTTCTCATGACAATACTCAGTCTCTGCCCCAAGCTCATGGGATGAGAGGCTTCTTCTTATCCTTGGCTTTTCTACTGTTCTTGATACAACACTATTTCTTTGTCAAGGTTGTTTTAAAGTGGTGCAGACACAGTTTTGCTTTGAGACGTCCTCTGTGGATGTAATTTTGACTGCGTGAAACAAATCATTTTCATTTGAAGTGCTGGTATTCATGATCGCAGAAACTAATATCTTAAAATAACTCCTACCTGGATATAACTGAGTCAGGTACTAATGGGAAACTTGAGTGAAGGCAGGTGCTATTTTGAAGCCAGCAAGAGGCACGCTGATGCTTGTCCCGTCTTGTATGAAGTTTGTATGGCTTTACCAATCTATAGAACCCCAAATTAGTTGTTCTGCCGTCGGTACGATGCAAGCTATTCCAGTTCACAGGGTTAACTCATAAGGAGTTGTTGAATTCATTCACTGAATGTGAGCACTGCCAGCTCGGGCAGGGTTTATTGTTACCCAGAGGGCAGTTAAGAGTTAACCACATGGCTTTGGACTCACTTGGAGGCCAGACCAGGTAAGGATAGCAGTTTGCCCTCCCTGAAGAACTTGAGTGAATAAGATGGGCTTTTCCTGAAAATGGATTCAAGGTCATTATGAAATTCATAATTCCAGATTTTTTTTATTGAATTCAAACCATTGGCTGTGACAGGATTCAAACCCAGGTCCTTAGAATATTCCTCGGGTCTCTGGATGAACAGCCCAGTGATAATACCATTAGGCCATCTACTCTAGGCTAAGTTGCTCACAGACTCAAACCCATATTCTCTAAACTGACACTGCCATTACAGTGCTGAGGGAGTAACCGCACTGGGAGCGTCAGTCCAGTGCAGAGGGAGTAACCGCACTGGGAGCGTCGTCCAGTGCAGAGGGAGTAACCGCACTGGGAGCGTCAGTCCAGTGCAGAGGGAGTAACCGCACTGTTGTAGCTGCCATCGTCTGACTGGCCATTAAACTGAAGTCCCTGTTGATGTCAGAGACCAAGCCCATGGCACTGTTGAAAGAAGAGTAGGAAGTTCTTTCTAGTATCCTGGGGCATATTTATCACCTGACCAACATCACTAAAAAACAGATCAAGGTCTGAAACTCAATTTCAGCTGCCAGGAAATTGCCAGTTTGTGGTGTGACTGAGCTTAAAGAAACAGCAAGAAAACTACACCTGGGGAAACCGAATAAAAACACGACATCAGTGTCACAGGGAGGCAGTGAAGCACTTTACAAGCCTGGAGAGGTATTAACTTGCAGCTGGGCATGGAACTGAAGCTATGAGCAACCCACTTGCTCCACGCAATGGAGCCATCGCTAATGATGGTTTGGTGTCGAAGGGCGAGGCAGAGCTAACCACCAGGTCAAGAAAATCATCATCATTTCCAAAACCGCTATGGCCTCGCCCCCCCCCAATTCTACCTTTGTAGTCTCGGCCAACCCTCCAAGAAACCCGTTTTCTTTCACCTTTGGCGCCTTGTGGTTTTTAATCACCTTACTGTTAGCAGACTTGCCAAGGACTCAAGCTGTTGACTTCCCTCTAGAAGAGATGATTTAGAGATGCCAGTGTTGGACTGGGGGGGGGAGGACAAAGTTAAAAACCACACAACACCAGGGTTATAGTCCAACAGCTTTATTTGGGAGCACTAGCTTTCAGACAACCACCTGATGAAGGAGCAGCGCTCCGAAAGCTAGTGCTTCCAATTAAACCTGTTGGACTATAACCTGGTGCTGTGTGATGTTTAACTCCTAGAAGCGAGGCAGGTAAGAGGCTCGAGGAGGTACAAGATGTGGTCGAGTCTCAGTCCTTGCAACTTTCCAACAGTTTTAAGATGCTTGAAAGGTGAAAGGGCAGGGCAGCAGAATGGATGAGTAAACCGACCAGGGCCCTGAGT
Organism: Chiloscyllium plagiosum; assembly: GCF_004010195.1. Classification (NCBI taxonomy): domain Eukaryota; kingdom Metazoa; phylum Chordata; class Chondrichthyes; order Orectolobiformes; family Hemiscylliidae; genus Chiloscyllium; species Chiloscyllium plagiosum. Next base: position 3,693,831 of record NC_057752.1, read on the forward strand.
GACCAGGAATGTCATGCTAGTAAGGGTTAGGATTAAGGGCCACTCTGTGGCCAAGAGTGAGAGTTCAGAGGGCTGCTCAATGTCAGGGTTAGGCACATCTATTTCTAGCTGAAGAGCAATTTGCAGCGGGAGAGCAGGATCCTGTGTTTATGGACTCCGTCAAGACCAATGATACGGACAGGACCAAGAGAGAAGATCCGCTCGGGAAGTATAAGCATTCGGAAGTGGAGTTATTTCTGGTGTGCTGGTACAAAAGAGTATGCTGGTACGAATCACAAAATGGTAGCGTGTGGATACAGCAGATGTTTAGGAATTGCGTAAGTAATGGAATATCAAAGGAGAGATGTTTTGCTGCAGTTGTACAGAGCATTCGTGAGACCACATCTTGAGTACTGTGTTCTGTGCTCACAAAACGGGCAGTACTATATTTTTTATTAAATTGCTTTTTAAGATGGCTGTCTTCAGTATACAAGCTTTCTTGGTTAATTGTCAAGCAGGAGGAAAACAGCAAGCCAGGCAGCCCCAGGAGGTGGAGAAGTCGACGTTTCGGGTGTAACCCTTCCTCAGGACTGGGCGTGGGTGTGGGGGGAGGCGGGGGCAGGGTGGTGAGGTGGAGATAGGTGAAGACAGGTAGAGGGTACGACCTGGTTGGTCAATGGGAGGAATGAGTCCGGTTGGTAGCTGGAAGGAAGGGTCAGTCAGAGAGATGGAAGGGAGGGGGAGCAGAGTTGGGGGATGGGGAGGGAGGTTATTTGAAACTGGGGAACTCAATGTTGAGTCCTCCGGTCTGTAGGCTGCCCAGGCGGAAGATGAGGTGTTGTTCCTCCAATTTGTGGTTTGGTTTGTTGTGGCAATGGAGGAGGCTGAGGATGGTCTTGTCGGAAAGGGAGTGGGAAAGGGAATTAAAATGGGCAGTGACTGGGAGGTCTTGGCTAACTGTGGCACACCAGGAATATCTGACAGTTCAATCCGAACAACCCCCTTTCTACAACTAACAAAACCAAATTTGCATGCATGATTTGTAGCAGTGAGTTACCCAAATTATTCCCTCGACAAACAATAATTCTCCAGAAGCAACGACCATTGGGTGTTCTCAGCAGTGTCTGCATATGCATGGCAAACATAGTCTTTAAGTGATGCTGGTCTCAGTAATGGTGGTGGTGTATGTGTTGTTGGCTGCTCGTCTGCGTGTTGTTCTTCTCCTACAAATTGCATTCCCATGTCATTCGTTGCTGCCATGGTACCTGTAGTGGTTGGGTTGCTGTGGACCTCTGGGTGAGATGGCTGACCCGTGGGCTGTACAGATAGTGTGTTCACATCTTCCTGATCAGCCATCTGCAGCTTAGGAGCAGCTCTCCACGTTCGCGATGATGTACCTGATGCTCAACTCTGGCAACGGGGTTTCTTGTTAAAATGAAAGTCCGCTGTTTCATGTTGATGTTACCGCTCTGAAACAACTCCGCAGAGGCCAGTATCCTGTCCCCAGGTCGCCTTTTATTGATACGGGCCTAGTACATGGACTCTGACCAGCCCAGCTCAGAGTCAGTCCCTAAAGTGGAGAGGATCCCTGACCCTCCTGTTTCTGTCAGTCAGGGCTCCCTGATTGTCCTCAGGTGAACATCCCCGTTCAGGGATCTTATACTCAATGACCAACACTCATCCCAACACTCCAACAGTGGAAGCGTAGGTTGGGTGGAGTGTGTCCCTTCTACTGGCCTACTCTCTGTGCCATCAGTCAATGTTTCTCTTCACTTGGCGATTGTTCTGAATGCATCTCTGCTGGATTTGCTTGATGGCTTTATGATTCCTTCAGGTGACTGTCACTGCTGCCTCTGCCTGTCCATGTGACTGAGGACAGGGTGGAGATGCCGTGCTGAATTGCCCCAATCCATAATGAAGCAGCTGAAGTTTGAATTCCTGAACCGAGGACGATTATTGCTCGCCGCAATGTGGACAGTTCCATGAAGGTGGAAGTTGCGCATTCAGGCATTCGGCAATCTCAGCAGATCAGATGAGGTTCCCGACAGTTTGGAAGCAGGCCCTCCGGCCCCACGTCCACACCGACCCTCCGAAGAGCAACCCAGCCAGACCCACATTTACCCCTGACTAATGCACCTAACACTATGGCCGATTTAGCATGGCCTAACCTGCACATCTTTGGACTGTGGGAGGAAACCCACGCAGACACGGGGAGAATGTGCAAACGCCACACAGACAGTCACCTGAGGTTGGAATCGAACCTGGGTCCCTGGCGCTGTGAGGCAGCAGTGCTAACCACTGAGCCATCAGTGTCCAAAATGATTCCGTTACTTGCAGTGAATAGACATCTTTCCCATGCTGGACATACCTTCTTGACCTTTTTGTGATCTTCTCCACAATATTAGTATCCTCTCCATTGTGTGTGATTATCCTGCCCAGGTGGGCCTGGAGTAACTGGCAGCATAATGCAAGATCGGATCTGTTCTGCCAGGAATATGTTCTAGCTGCTGATTTACGACCTCGGTGCTTCTGCACGTCAATTGCTTTCCTGAGAGTAAGTTTCACCTCCCTTCGTTGCTGAGCTCTCATGATAGGATCCCTTATATCCTAATACAATCTGGTCTTTAAATAGATTGTCTTGTAATTCTCCAAATTCATAGGGTTCTGCAAGCTGAGTTAATGAAGCCACATATGGATCAATGGATTTCTTTATATCTGGAGCCCTGGTATCGAACACACACCGGTTCATAAGTCGCATTCACTTACAGGTTGAAGCAGGCTGTTAAGGCTTTCAAAATTTCTTCTCCTTTTTCCCAGAGAGATTTAGGGTGGATGACACTTTGAAACAGTCTCTCTCCAACAGTAATTGAAGTGTGGCTATTATATTATTTTATTAAACAAATTACAAAACAGTTTACAAAAAAAACTTTGACAGCTGTACACAAAAGACAGCAATTTTACAAGGGAGAGGAGCAGCAAAGCTAGGAGTGTGGCTATTATAAACTGCTCTGACTTGTTAAATAGATCTGTCATAATTTCACAATCCCAGCGTTTCCTTATTTTATAAAGCGATTATCCGCAAGGACACGGGCGGGAAGTATTTCATTCGGTTAATCGAATTCCGGAAATCCGAATGCCGGATCACATAGTTGAGCCGAGCATTGGGACCTTGCGATCTTGTCGGATAAATCGATATTCAGGATAATCGAGGTTCCTCTGTATCTCCCATCATTTCAGGCAGAGCTTGGAGAGAAAGAGTTATCTCCATCGTGTCTTACCCAACATTTTAGCAGTGGCCTTTTATTTTGTTTTTTTTTCAGTTCCCTTGAATTGGGTGTAGCTGTTTTCACAGTTCTAAACGTTCCTGTATCTCTCTGTCAGTTGCTGTGATTTTTTTTTTCTCTCTAGCTCTTCAACAATTAATATCAGTTCCACCTCTGACACCTCGCTCTGTGCTCACAAGCCAGCAGTCTGATCTGTACTCTGACTTTATTGAAACGTTTCACAAGATGGCTGCCTCCAATGTGTGCCTCAGACAGGAGATCACATGGGTATAGAAGACCAGGATGGAATTTTGTACACGACTGTGTTCTGATCCAAAGAGCTTTGGTCTTAAAGAATGACACGATTGCATTCGGAGCAGTTCAGAGATCGTTTACTCAACTGATTCCTCAGATGAGTGAGTTAGATTCTGAGGAAAGGTTTCACAGGTTGGGTCTGCATCCATTGGAAACAGGAAGACAGGTGATCTTATTGAAACATGTAAGATTCTGAGGGGACTCAATAGGGCAGTTGGTGAAAGGATGTTTTCCCTGGATGTAGGTTTCTCGCTGAGCTGGAAGGTTCATTTCCAGATGTTTCATCACCATGCTAGGTAACATCTTCAGTGGGCCTCAGGTGAAGCACTGCTGAAAATTCCTGCTCTCTATTTATATGTTTGGGTTTCTTTGGGTTGGTGATGTCATTTCTTGTGGTGATGTTATTTCCTGTGGTGAAGTCACTTCCTGTTCTTTTCCTCAGAAGGTAGTAGATGGGGTCTAACTCCCTGAGAAAAAGAACAGGTAGTGACTTCACCACAGGAAATAACATCACCAATCCAAAGAAACTCAAACATATAAATAGAAAGCAGGAATTTTCAGCAGTGCTTCGCCTGAGGCCCACTGAAGATATTACCGTGTAAGGTGATGAAACATCTGGAAATGAACCTTCCAGCTCAGCGAGAAACCTACATCCAAAACCTCAACCCGAGCTACAAATCTTCTCAAAACTCGCTAAGATGTTTTCCCTCTTCTGAGAGACAAGAGCCAGGGGAGACGTCGATACATCGAAATATAGAAAATACAAGCAAAAGATGGTGGTTCGACCCATCAGTATTCCATTCAATATGACCATGGCTTACAGGGGTTGGTCTTTTGCTAACTATCTTTTTCTTTCTTAAATATAGTCAGCGACTTGGCCTACTCAGCCTTCTGTGGTACAGAATTCCACAGGCTCATCACTGCTTCACATTTTAGCTTTGTTTTGTTTACTACTTTGTACCTGAGCTTTTTGTACTTAGGTATCTTTGTACCTGAGATGGTGCCTTGTGTAACGACATTCACCCTACTTGAGTACACATGACAATAAAATCTGTGATTGAAGAAATTTCTCCTAATCTCAGTCCAAAATGGCCGACAAAAGTCCTGAGACTGTGTCCCTTTGTTCTGGAAAGCCAACCAGGGGAAACATCACTCCAGCATCCAGTCCGTCTCTCTTTTTTCAAAGTGATTCTGAAATAACACGCGGTGAACTTGTTTTTCCTTTTGAAGTGGGCAACCTCATGTATATCCACATTGTATTGCCTGTGCCATGCATTTCCTCACTCACTTGACTTGTCTTGAAGTCACATTACGTCCTCCTCACTAACCACAATCCCACTCAGTTTTGTATCGTCAGCAAATTTGGAAATATCGTTTCTTCATGCAGATTGTTGATATGTTGAGGGAGTAGCTGGGGTCAAACATGATAAGAGGTATCCCATTGAAGATGGTGTCACACAGCTGGTCCCTTTTCTTTTCGAAAAGCTGTTCGTTTTCTCAAGGATACTGTGTCCTTTATTTTTTTTTCAGATGGGTTGTAAAAAGCCCCTGGCTCCGATCAGGCTGGTTTGGTACAGAGATGAAAAGGACTTTGAGAGACCTTTTGTTTATATGTAAACAGATGAGACTTCAGGCCAAAGTGGTCATGGTTTAGAAGTGACCTGTATAAAGCAAGGGGAGTGGTCAGCTCTCTAGATTAGATTAGATTACTTTACAGTGTGGAAACAGGCCCTTCGCCCCAACAAGTCCACACCGACCCGCCGAAGCGCAACCCACCCATACCCCTACATTTACCCCTTACCTAACACTATGGACAATTTAGCATGGCCAATTCACCTGACCTGCACATCTTTGGACTGGGAGGAAACTGGAGCACCCGGAGGAAACCCACGCAAACACGGGGAGAATGTGCAAACTCCACACAGTCAGTCGCCTGAGGCGGGAATTGAACCCGGGTCTCTGGCACTGTGAGGCAGCAGTGCTAACCACTGTGCCACCGTGCCGCCCATTAGATTCCCTACAGTGTGGAAACAGGCCCTTCGGCCCAACAAGTCCACACCGACCATCCGAAGAATAACCCACCCAGACCCATTTCCCTCTGACTAATGCACCTAACACTATGGGCAATTTAGCATGGCCAATCCACCTGACCTGCACATCTTTGGACTGTGGAAACGGGAGCACCCAAAGGAAACCCACCCGGACGCGGGGAGGATGTTCCACACAGACAGTTACCCAAGGCTGAAATCAACCCCAGATCCCTGGCGCTATGAGGCTGCAGTGTTAACCACTGAGTCACCGTGCTGCTCTAGCTGAGCACTTCAGTCCAGAACTAGTTAGGAGTTCAGCTGGGTGGAAACAAGCTGCTAAAGTCTCTCTCTCCTTCTGCCCTTCTAACTTCACCCTGTAAGCATTTGTTCTATTATTACAGTGTTTGAAGGGGGTTTGATTATTGGGATTGTTGTGCACATTCAGAACACCATAACTAAGTCTTTATTCTGTTCTTTGTGATTCATTGTGTAATTTTGTGAATAAAGTTTTGCCTATTTTAAAACGCTCACTCACTCCGGGTAATTTTCACTGTACACTTACTGATACAAATTGCAAAGTTATGGTCTGGGGCTGCCTGCTTAAGGACGTTTTGAGTGGTCTGGCCTAGTCCATAACAATGGAAGTGAGGAGAAATCTTTTCTCTCAGAGAGTCATGTGTCTATGAAACTCTCTCCCTTAGAGAGCAGTGGAGACAGAGTCATTGGGTATTTTCATGGCTGTCATAGATAGATAGATTCTTGATTAGAGTGGTGCTGGAAAAGCACAGCAGGTCAGGCAGCATCCGAGGAGCAGGAGAATCAACGTTTCGGGCAAAATGAAGGGCTTTTGCCCGAAACGTCGATTCTCCTGCTCCTCGGATGCTGCCTGACCTGCTGTGCTTTTCCAGCACCACTCTAATCTTGACTCTGATTTCCAGCATCTGCAGTCCTCACTTTTGCCATCGATAGATTCTTGACTAACAAGGGAGTGAAAGGGTATCGGGTTCAGGGGCAAAGTAGATTTGAGACATAATCAAATCAACTGAGGTGCAGCAGTGCCTAAAGGCTGAATGGTTTCTCCCTGCTCTTCATTTGTATGTTCAAAAGTTTGCATGTTCATTAAGCCCCCTGCACCTCTCTGTTTCTTTTGGTGCTTCTGAAGGCCCAACATTTTGGTCATCCATCCTCATACCTTCGGACGGAGCCCGGTGTTAAACTCTGAGAGCCACTCCCTGTAAAGTGCCATCGGGGCGGTTTTGCTACGTTAAAGACATGTTATAAGTGCAAGTTGTTGTTGAACACAACTTTGTACCCTTCCACGTTGGGGAGGTGATGGCCCTAGTGGTATTATCGCTGCCCTGTTAATCCAAGGATCCAGGTAATGTTCTGAGGACCCAGGTTTGAATCCTGCCATGGCGGACGATGGAATTTGAATTCAATTTTTTAAAAAAATCTCCAATTAAGAGTCAAATGATGACTGTGAAGCCATTGATGATTGTCAGAAAATCCCGCCTGGATCAATAATGATCCTTTAGGGAAGGAATCTGCCATCCTTACCTGGTCTGGCCTACATGTGACTCCAGACCCACAGCAATGCGGTTGACTCTTAACCGCCCTCTGGGCAATTAGGGATGGGGGTAATAGATGCCAGCGATGCCCACATCCTGAAAATGAATTTTAACAAACACCATTTTAAAAATGAATTTTAAAAAACACATGATTTCCTCAGCATCCTTTGAAAACACATCAAAAGGATTGCAATGTCCTTTGGTTGCGTCTGTTTGCTTCTTGCTGTTAATATGTGTGTTTGATCTATGTTTCCTGATAACTCTAGAAAAGCTGGTCAGGTGGAACTACTGAACCCGGCAGAGCGAGGGAGCAGAAATATCACTCATTCTGCGACCCAAGGATTCTAATGATATGTTTAACAAGAAACTCAGTCGTTGTGAAAGACATATATTATGAGTAAAAGCACAGAAAAACTGAATGGTTTGACGCCCTAACATTTCCTTAACAACTTGTGTTTGTTACATATGCAGTCATCTTGTTCCCTGAAGGAAAATCAATGAGTGTGCCTTGATGGCAACTACATTAAGAGTAATTTACTGCATGGCACTAATTAAGCAAGAATGTTGTGTAACTCAAAGCTTATTAGAGTGGTTCCTGGAAAGAAGTAACATTCTGACACACATTTATTTAAGTTGCTATGGGCAACTGAGCCATTGACATGCTTCAATTTTGTTTTTCTTGCATCATACATCCTCCTGCTGCTGCAAGTGTGGGGGCCGTGGCAGTCGTGACCTTCTGAAGAACTGCCTTCATGAACCGATTCCACTGGTGGCCAGCAGGTGGAACCATACAGATTGAATGCAATGCTTTTTGGCCCTCCCGAGCTACTCAAGTCAGATCACTTTACCATCAACCGGACGATCGATACAAGTCCTAGCTGTGAAGACTGAATGTCAGGTGGGGAATGGGGGTTTGAGTTACATTTGCCCTATGACTTGAATTTGAAACCTCTGGTTGGAAGTCAAATACTCAGGTTAGGTTCACAGACAATCCGCAGATCAATGTGATTAGACACCAGTTCAGAAACCTGGCACTGGTTCCACTTGGAAGGTCAGGCCACTGGTGCCTTCAGTTATAGAGTGTACCGCTATGATAGTCCAGCTGACAGCTTTCCCTCTCGTATCTGTATTAAATAGTCCTCAATCTCACAGAAAGCACTGCACAATCTTAACTTGCTCACACAGTACTGTAATGGCTCACACACAATATTGTACGTTCCTCAATCTCTTGTCCAGTCCTGTGTAAGGGCTAATCTCACAAACAGTGCTGTATTGTCATGGACACAGCGCTGCCTACTATTGAGTTTCAAGCGTACAATGCTGTCTGCTCCTGAACAGTATACATACCCTCCTGCATTTCACATAAACAGTATTGGATGCTCCTGTATTTCTCACACACAGTGCAATATTCTTTTGAATTTCACTCACAAACAAACTGACACACACAAACACAGATTACACAAGATAACAGCTCTGTAAGTGTTAATGCGGGAGACTACACCAAGCTCTGTCCAATAACAGAAAGACACATAGGAAATGGCAAAATACCTCAAAGATAACAGACCTGTTATACTAGGCTGACAAACAGTCTTTGTGGCAATGTATAACGTACTGATGTACTTAGCGCTTAATTGTTACCATGTCATATACTACATCTTGTTTAAGACAAGTTGCACTCCTTATTAAGGCTCTCTTATGATTTTCTTCCACCACTGTAAACCCAAGTAGGCCCTTTGAGTCATAATGAGGACAGTGCGAGCAAGCTCCCCAAACACAACTTGGTAGTGGCTGACATCACAGCACATACAACATGGCAGCAGGGGTGGACATCATCGCTGAATACCAAGAGGTAACAACAATGTGAATTCCAGAGCAGAGAGTTCCAGTTAACGCAGGATCAGTACTGAAACATATCCAGCTTTTGGGGTGGCATGGTGGCTCTGTGGTTAGCGCTGCTACCTCACGGCACCAGGGACCTGGCTTCGATTCCAGCCTCGGGCGACTGTCTGCATAGGGTTTGCACATTCTCCCCATGTCTGCGTGGGTTTCCTCCCACAGTCCGAAGATGTGTAGGTAAGGGTGGATTGGCCCTGGGGAATTGTGCAGACTAGGTGAACTAGCCATGGGAAGTGCAGGGTTACAGGAATGGGGTGAGTCTGAGCAGGATGCTCTTTGGAGGGTAAGTGTGGACTTGATGGTCTGCTCCCACACTGTAGGGATACTGAGAGAATTGCAACGACTTTAACATGTTAAGACCGATCCATGACCGATGCAAACAAAGTCATGGAATGATCAACAAGGGAGAGGCAAGTGTTTAATAGTGAAGACCTTTACCTCAGACCTGGAAGGAGAAGCGCAGAAGTGAGTGTGAGCTCAAAAGTAGTCAAACCTAGCATGAGGAAATGAGAATCTGTGCGAACTGTTCCAATTAGAGGGTTCAGCTAGGAAGAGAAGAGGCATGGGGCTCCAGGGTAAAGTTAAGAAAATCCTATTGGGCAAGGGGAAAGCTTGAACTTAATGGTGCTGAGTAAGCTAGAAGGCAAAAGGGAGTACGTACAGCTCACAATGATTATTACTGCCAGAGTGTGTTGACACCAAAAGGCACGGCTACAGAAGGGAAATCAAAGGCCACAGAAGTAATTCAACCAGACATTGCAGCGTCTGAAATGTCAGAATTTATTTTAAAATCTTTTAAAAAACTTTAAAGTAAGAATAGAAGATGTAAGGAGCAAAGAGAATTCGCTTCGACTGTGTGGAACGCTGGTGAAATCGCGCTTTGAGGATTGTAGTGTTCGGATCCCCTTGCCTTCGGACGAATTGTCAACCAGGAGGAAGTGAGGGCGGCAGATGCTGGGATCAGAGTCGGAGCGTGTGGCGCTGGAAAAGCGCAGCAGGTCAGGCAGCATCTGAGTCTGGACAAAGTGGGGGGATTGGGAGGAGAAATTGTTGCGGGTGAGGACCAGTTCAGCCAAACGGATGAGAGCATCTATGGAAGGGTACTGGTTAGGTTGGCGTGAGAGGAAGAAACTGGGGGCTTTGAGGCCTTTGTCATAGTGGATGGATGTGTACAGGGACTGGATGTCCAGGGTGAAGATAAGGCACTGGGAGCCAGGGAAACGAAAGTCATGGAGGGCATGGGTGGTGTCCCGAACTGCCTGACTGGCTGTGCTTTTCCAGCACCACACTCTTTGGTTCGGATGAATACACTTGCCTTAAAGGGGAGCTTCACCAAACTAATTCCTAGGATTGTGAGACCATCATAGGAGGAGAACTTGCAGCGAGTGGGCCTATATTCTCTGAAATTCGACAAAAAATTGGAAGACAATCTCATTGAAGCTTACAAAATTCTTAACAGGGTAGATTGACAAAAGGGTGTTTCTCCTGGCTCGGGGTGGGGGTGTCTAGAACCAGAGGACACAGTCGCAAGTTAAAAGGCAAGCCACTTAGGACAGCGATGAGGAGGAATGTCTTCACTCAGAGTGTGATGAATCTTTAGAATTTTCAACTATGGAAGCTTAATCATTAAACATGTTCAATACAGGCATTGACAGATACCTAGTTACTAATGATATCAATGGATATGGCGATAGTATCGTATTACGTGTTATGGACCAAACCAAACCCCCTCAAAATATTTTAAGAAGGTAGCCCACACCCTAACTTGTTCTTATTATCAAGGCAAATGCAAAGGGTCTGTTCCAGATGCAATGCGACTGATCAAACTACTCAATGTTAAGCAAGACATACTCTATTTAAACACTGTTGTTAAAATACAACCAAACAAAGAGGAACTTAGAATAACTTAACTCTATTGGAAAACTTAACAGAATAATAGATACAGTAACTAATTACTAATTAACTGTTCCAATGCAGTAACACCCCATAAACAACAGCCCCTTGGCACAAAGGCAAATGCAGATACAGATTCTCACATGCAGTTCTCCAATCCAGGAGGAAAATAGCATCAAGAGAAAATTCAGAGCGAGTAGCAGCTAGGAGACATTCACTGAAGCTTCCAACTCTGTTGAGACCCCAAGAACTTATGCTTAAAGCTCAACCTAAAAGCTATAAACAAACTGAGAAGGCCTGGTCTGTGAGAGTAGGCCGCACCCAGTCTGCTTCCATTGTTCTAATTTTAGCAAAAGAAAACCCAAGCTGTTTGCTCAAGGGGTCTTCAGTTGTGGTACCTCCACCTTACAACCTCTCTTCCAAATAAAAACCAGGACAAAACAACCTCTTGAAAGGCACAGCATTGTTGGATATGACATTGAGGTAGATGATCAGCTATGGTCTGGAACGACACGGAAGGGTCAATGGACTGAATAGCTTACTCTTGCTCCCATGCTCCTAAGAATAAACAAGCAAATGAGGAAGAAATGGCAGGAAAAATAATATTTCCAGGCAGATTTAATTTCAGAGATGGGACAAATGGAGTGTAGGATTGAACATCTTGGAGAAAACAGTTCTTTAGATACTGAAGTGTTTCCAAGCTAGACATTAAATCAGAGGCTGAACAAGTGAATACACCATTGTATTCAATAGGACTTCCAGCTGATAATGTTTTAAGTTGTGAAGGTAAAAATAAATGCACAGATCATTCTGATGAAGTTTGACAAGCTTTTGACAATTACGTTAACCTGAGAACAAAGAATATTCTTGGAAGAGCAACAATTAACAGCGGAGTTCAACATCTAGAGGAATTCAGAGATAAGTTCATTAATGATCTCAATAGATCCGTGGAAAATTGTGATGCTGGAGCTTTGAAATCAGAATTTATAAGAGACAGCATTGTTCGAATTAGTAATGAGTTTTTGTCAGATTTATGACAGCTCCGAGAAGATTGATTTTGGAGAAGGCGACTGACATTGTGCTGGAATGAAAAAAAAACAGGAAGGATCAGAGATATCCTCAAAGGAGAGCAACAGAACCCATTCAGGTTGCAGTGTGTAAAACCCCTAAAGAGACACATGACAAACCAACGCAAAGACGAAGTCAGATATCAGATACTAAGAGTCAGTGTCAGCAATATAGAATAAACAAACCTCACAGGCACAAGCAGTGTCCAGCTGATAAAAAGAAGGCTATAATCAACTGTTATGAAGATTCATGATATAATATTGCTGTTTGGAAACTTGGGTTAAAAATGGTCAGATTTTGATGTGTATTTATATATTGTGTGCGTTAAGAAAGGGAGACATAGTTTTAGTTTTTTTAAATTCTGGGATTGGTGAAGGGCTATTTGGAGATTTGTTTGGACGCAATTAAATGAGACTTTTCAAAACATTTGGAAGTGAATACTGAATGTTTTAGAAACAAGGTGAGAAGAGATATTTTGGGTTGTTAACTAGCAACATTGTGTGTTAGGGAAGGGAAGCACAGTCAGAAACAAGTTCTTCCGAAAGACAGAACAATTCAGAAGGTCACAGGATGTGCAAGTTTCTTTCAGAGACAGAAGCAGAGCACTGCAAGAGAAGACACCTGTGATATCAACGGCGTGGTTTCACAATCTGCAAAAATGTCTGGCAGAAGGAAACAAGGTGAGAGTACATAAATGTCAGTAATAGAAAAGCTAAAATAAAGCTGCAGGGATTGGACCCAATATACTGGCCACTGCGGCAGACAGCTAAAACTGACAACCGGAAGCGGCAGAGACAAACCACTATAAATGCCGGAGCAAACATCACAGAAGCGCTTCACAGGAGGCTCCCAAGCACTGAGGATGTCACCTAGACAGCGGACGAAATGTCTGCAACACAAATTCCCAGCTTGGTTAGGGAAAGGCAGAACATTTTAGGATCTCAAAGAGAACTTAACTATTATCCTAGGTCTCCAAACTGTCCTTGTGGCAAAGTCTAACTTACTATTGAACCCGATGACTATCAGGAAACAAACTTTATCGTTCTTTTTTGGCTTATGTGCTGAAACGCTGATTCTCCTGCTCCTCAGATGCTGCCTGACCGGCTGTGCTTTTCCAGCACCGCATGCTTCGACTCTGATCTTCAGCATCTGCAGTCCTCACTTTCTTCTAGTCACGATAAACTTTATCTTGTTGAATTATAAGAACGTCCTCTCATTAAGACTCATTAGTAGCTTTCCTCTACGACGGTAAACCAATCAGGCGATAGATCAAATCAAGGAAAGGAGGTAGTGACAGCACACAACTCGATCACAACACCTCCAACTCAGTACTGTATACTCCTGAATTTGATATGCACAATTCCTAAGTGTGCTGTATACTCCTGAATCTTCCACGCACAGTGTTATCCAGTGGTGTCCTTCAGGGATCAGTGTTGGGACCACAATTATTCACAATGTACATAGATAATTTGGGAGTTGGGAACCACGTGTAGGGTGTCAAAGTCTGCAGAAGAAACTATAATAAGTGGCAGAGCAAAATATGCTGAGGACTGGGAAACTTTGAGATGGAATACAATGTTAAGAAATGTAAAATCGTCCATTTTGGTAGGAGTAACAGGAAAAAGGATTATTACTTGAATGGTAAAAAGTTGCAGCATGAATCACAGA
>NC_057752.1:3708010-3732587 GCF_004010195.1 Chiloscyllium plagiosum
TTAATGGTTGATGTCTTTTCGCTCGGATGGGGGATTCAAGACTGGGGGGGGCACATTGTTAAGGTGAGAGGAGAGAGGTTTAAAAAAGACATGAGGGACAATTTTTTAACACAGAGGGTGGTTCACGTGTGGAATGAACTGTAAGAGGGAGTGCTGGATGGGGGTACAGTTACAACGTTTAAAAGACACTTAGATAACTAAATGAAGACAAAAGATTTGGAGGGACATGGGCCAGGAGCAGGCAGGTGGGACTAGGTTAGTTTGGGATTGTGGACTGGTTGGACTGAGGGGTCTGTTTCTGAGCTGTGTGACTCTACAACTCTCAGAGCAGAGGAATTCTCCCCCTTGTGTTCTGCATGGTAGTTATCCCGTCATAAGCATCCTTATTACGAATGGTCCTCATTGCTGCTTGTGAGAGCTCTGTGTGTACAAATTGGCCGCTGTGTTGCAACAATTATGACACCTCAGACGTATTTCATTCACGGTAAAGCATTTTAGGAGGATGAAAGGCACTATAGATGTTTTTCTTTGTATTTTTTTCTTCATTTTCCTCAGGGTTACACTGTAGGCAAAGCTCATGGGCCTAATAACCCTCCCTTGCTTCACTCATGTCGTAATTTTGTCGCTTAACCTTATTGGTGAACTGTTGTACTTTGGAAGGAAGTGAGTTAGAATCAACCCTTGTGTCACCTGGATACAAACGGAGCATCAAAAACTGTGATTTCTTACCTCCTTTAGTCCAGGGATATTAGTTATCATATCCCAATTGTTACTCTGGGTGCCTTGATCATAGATCCTAGAATTTACATTAAGGGGGCCATTCGACCCATCATTTCTGTACTGGTTCCCGAAAGAATAACCCAGCTAATCTCACTCTCCAGCCTCATGTCTATCGCCTTTTATATTCATCCCTTTCAAATATCTCTCCAGCTCTCTTTTGAAACCTCTGATGGAATCCCCCTCCACCACTCTCCCAGGCAGCACATTCCAATTCCTAACAACTCTGCGTAAAGATGCTTCTCCTCATCTCATTCCTAACTCTACTGCTGACAATCTTGAAATTCTGACCCCTAGTTACTACTGGCAACAGAATATCCTTCTTTCCCCTGGCAAAATTGGTAGCAATTTTGAAAACCTCAATAAGGTCACCTCTTAATCTTCTCTGTCCAATTTCTCTAACCTTCCCTTGTATCTGAAATCCCTCATTCCTGGTATCATTCTAGTAAATCTCCTTTGCCCTCTCTTCAGTGGTTCAACACCTTTCCTTAAAGAAGGTGCCCAGAACTGAACACAATGCTCCAAATGAAACACAAGATTGTGTTAGGCAAAAGTGAGGACTGCAGATGCTGGAGATTAGAGTCTAGATTAGAATGTTGCTGGAAAAGCACAGCAGGTCAGGCAGCATCCGAGGAGCAGGAAAATAAACGTTCGGGCAAAAGCCCTTCATCAGAGTTACCCGAAACGTCGATTGTCCTGCTCCTCGGATGCTGCCTGACCTGTTGTCCTTTTCCAGCACCACTCTGATCCAAACACAAGATTGTATTAGTCCATGCCGTACAGTTTAATGGCCCACCTTGCCAGTTAAAATCACTGCCATTTTCACTTGCGTGCACCAGCAGTTCGACTGAAGTCTTAGCTTTTAAGCGGTTAGTCAACCAAATCTCCAGTACTGAAATCGAAGCAGCAAAGCGAGTCAGCCTGAACGTTCACCCTGATTAATCTTTCCCCTTTCTAACTCAGCAACCTTTGCAAAAACATGTTGGGACACTGCCAAAAGCAAAGACACTGCCAACAGCTAATGTGTCCCACTGATGACATCCCTTTGCTTTACCATCATTCCACACTAAACAATGATTTTTAAAAAAATTATCACAAAAGTCTTAGGCCTCAAACCTCTGTCTTTCAAATCAGCATACCTGCATTATTTACAATTAAAAGACTGGACGAACACATTGATGGGTAAAGAGACAGAAATATGAAACCATCAGTCCAATTCACTTCAATGGATGATTGGAGGCCGACTGGCAACTTTATCCCCTCTTCTAGAGATGGCTGTGGGGTTGCTTCTGTGTGTGATCTGCTAGTTTATTTTATTGTTTTACCTATGGCCTTCCTTCCTTCCTGTCATCAGCTGAGGTCAAGGGTCGCAGCCTTATTGTGAGCCTGGCACGATGAGTTCCAGTTACCTGTTACTTTGACTTGCCTGGCACCAGTATGTGGAAGTGCTGCAGTGGGTAAATGTGATGTTGGCATTTCCTTGCTCTGCACTTGTCACAGCAGCAGTTCTATTAGCGTCAATTGGAAAAGCAGGCTCACAGACAATCGAGTAACTGACCCGATGCCCTTAGTTTTTGACAGTCACCAGCAATGTGGGACCCACCTACAGTTCAGAAACAGCTTAAAAACAGCTTCTGGTCAGCTCCTAGATGGTTCATCCAAGTCCATCAGGCTAACTGAAAGAAAGAACTTGATTGGTATAGAATCTATGACCTGCTGATGTCCCTAAGTGCTTCAAAGTTAATTAAGTACTTTTATTTCATAGGGAACCTGGGAGCCTGACCCCACCCAGCCAGGCTGCTTCTATTGTTCCAACTTTAAAATAAAGGGAGGAGTCTGAGACGGTCCAGGTGAATTTGAGATCGAGGTGGAAGGTGTTGGTAAAGTGGATGAACTGCTCAACTTCCTCATGGGAGCACGAGGCAGCGCCGATACAGTCATCGATGTAGCGGAGGAAAAGGGGGTGGTGTCAGTGTAGCTGCGGAAGATGGACTGTTCCACATATCCAACGAAGAGGCAGGCATAGCTGGGGCCCATGCGGGTTCCCATGGCTACTCCTTTGGTTTGGAGGAAGTGGGAGGATTGGAAAGAGAAGTTGTTCAGGGTGAGGACCAGTTCAGTCAGTCGAAGGAGGGTGTCAGTGGAACTGGTTGGGTCGGCGCGATAGGAAGAAGCGGAGGGCTTTGAGTCCTTCATGATGGGGGATGGAGGTGTACAGGGACTGGATGTCCATGGTGAAGATAAAGTGTTGGGGACCGGGGAAGCGAAAATCATGGAGGAGGTGGAGGGCGTTGGTGGTGTCCCGAACATAGATGGGGAGTTCTTGGACATAGGGAGACAGGACTGTGTCGAGGTATGCAGAGATGAGTTCGGTGGGGCAGGAGCAGGCTGAGACGATGGGTCGTCCGGGGCAGTCAGGTTTGTGGATTTTGGACAGGAGGTAGAAACGGGCGGTGCGGGGTTGTGGGACTATGAGGTTGGAGGCGGTGGATGGGAGATCCCCTGAGGTGATGAGGTTATGGACGGTCTGGGAGATGATGGTTTGGTGGTGGGAGGTGGGGTCATGGTCAAGGGGGCAGTAGGAGGAGGTGTCCGCGAGCTGGCGTTTAGCCTCAGCGGTGTAAAGGTCGGTGCGCCAAACTACTACCACGCCTCCCTTGTCTGCTGGTTTGATGGTGAGGTTTGGGTTGGAATGGAGGGAGTGGAGGGCTGCACCACGGCGGCAGTTGGCTATGAAGAGATCGAGGCCGGGTAAGAGGCCAGCACGGGGTGTCCAGGTGGATGGGGTGTGTTGGAGGCGGGAGAAGGGGTCGTCCGCGGCGGCAGTTGGCTATGAAGAGATCGAGGGCGGGTACAGTTAAACAAGATGGTGCCTGCAACCTTTCCTCATTCCTGATGAAGGGCTCTGGCCTGAAACGTCGATTTTCCTGGTCCTTGGATGCTGCCTGACCTGCTGCGCTTTTCCAGCACCACACTCTCAACTCTGATCTCCAGCATCTGCAGTCCTCCTACAACCCTTGTCATGAGCAGCTCTTCCGACAGTGTAATAAGGGACATGTCCATTCAACAGGTGTTACAGAAACCACAATGCAGGGAGTGTGGTGCTGGAAAAGCACAGGTCAGGCAGCATCCGAGAAGCAGGAGAGTCGACGTTTCATACAGCTCTTGACTCACGGTGGCACAGTGGTTAGCACTGCTGCCTCACAGCGCCAGACACCCGGGTTCAATTCCCGCCTCGGGCGACTGACTGTGTGGAGTTTGCACGTTCTCCCCGTGTCTGCGTGGGTTTCCTCCGGGTGCTCTGGTTTCCTCCCACAGTCCAAAGGTGTGCAGGTCAGGTGAATTGGCCGTGCTAAATTTCCCGTAGTGTTAGGTGAAACGGTAAGTGTAGGGGAATGGGTCTGAGTGGGTTGCTCTTCGGAGGGTCAGTGTGGACTTGTTGGGCCGAAGGGCCTGTTTCCACACTGTCAGTAATCTAATCGAATCTGTAGCCCTCGCTTTTGCCATAATGTACCTCGGCCTTTCAGTGACCACTGAAATAAAAACCCCACTCCATGCCTGAAAATCAAACTGAATTCAAAGCAGAAAGGGTGGTTCAGGATGACGGCTGGATCCTCCACATCCATTGCCTCTCGGAGCTGCCGTGATGAGGCGCTTTCTGAATGTGAAAGCAGAAGTGGTTGAATCAGAGCTGCCAGAGTGAGCAGGCTGCTGCAAAGCCAGAGGAAGGGTTTGAAGGAAATGACAATTAGTTGAATGGGATCATGTTGGTGTTCTATAACTGAGTGACTGCACTGATGTTCCGTTGCCTGCAAAATGCCAGTCTGCTTGCAGGCAGTCTAATTGAATAAATTCATTCAAATTAATGCTTGTCTTGATCCTTGGATCAGTCACTTGCAGCGCTGGGCTTGTTCCTGAGGAGCAACGAGTGCTGCTTGAGATCAGATCGTTCTGTCGACAGCCTAAAGGTCATGGAGCCTCCGTTTTCCAGACCAAAGTGGGATTAAATGTGAAATATAATCATGCTTAAAATGGCATCCGAAGACAGCATTTTTAGTGCAAAAACCATTCGTTTCTCAAAGGATCCCTTGAATCCGACTCCTGCTCCATCCAGGGAAGAAAGGCCACCAATGATTTCGGTGAATTCGCCATTCGGATTTCCCCTTCGACCTTCCTCGCCCTTGTGCCGGTTTGTGAGGAGTTATTGTTCGGCCTCCAATCCAAGTAAAAGGCTGTTCATTACACGCGAAGGTAAACAGCCAATGTGAACACTTGCTTGCACATATCCGAGCCATGGCCAAAGCTTTCCTCAGAGCTCGGTCAGCACTGGCTGGGCCAATATTGATTGCCTGTCCCCAGTTGGCCTTGAGAAAGTAATGGTGAGCCGCGTTCTTAGAACATAGAACATAGAAAAGTACAGCACAGAACAGGCCCTTTGGCCCACGATGTTGTGCCGAGATTTAATCCTAATGTAAAATAACTTAACCTACGCATCCCTCAACTCACTGCTATCCATGTGCATGTCTAGCAGTCGCTTAAGTGTCCCCAATGACTGCTTCCACCACCACAGCTGGCAACGCATTCACCACTCTCTGCATAAAGAACTTTCCTCTGACATCTCCTCTATACCTTTCTCCTAATATCTTCAAACTATGACTCCTCGTGCCAGTCAATCCTGCCCTGGGGAAAAGTCTCTGGTTAGTGACTCTATCTATTCCTCTCATTACTTTGTACACCTTGATCAGGTCTCCTCTCTTTCTCCTCTTCTCCAGAGAGAAAAGTCCGAGCTTATTCAGCCTTTCTTCATAAGGCAAGCCCTCCAGTCCAGGCAGCATCCTGGTAAACCTCCTTTGCACCCTCTCCAAAGCCTCTGTATCTTTCCTATAGTAGGGCGACCAGAACTGGACACAATATTCCAAGTGTGGCCTCACCAGGGACTTGTAGAGCTGCAGCATAACCTCGCGGCTCTTAAACTCGATCCCCCTGTTAATGAAAGCCAAAACACCATATGCTTTCTTAACAACCCTATCCACTTGGGTGGCAACTTTGAGGGATCTGTGTACTTGCACACCCAGATCCCTCTGTTCCTCCACACTGCCAAGAATCCTGTCTTTAATCCTATATTCAGCATTCGTGTTCGACCTTCCAAAATGCATCACCTCTCATTTACCCAGTCTGAACTCCATCTGCCATTTCTCAGCCCAGCTCTGCATCCTGCCTATGTTGTGCTGCAGCCTGCAATGGCCCTTGATACTATCAACAGCACCTCCAACCTTTGTGCCATCTGCAAATTTACTAACCCACCCCTCAATCTCCTCATCCAAGTCATTTATAAAAACTACAAAGAGCAGAGGCCCAAGAACAGAGCCCTGCGGGACCCCACTCAACACCGTCCTCCAGGCAGAATACTTTCCATCTATAACCACTCTCTGCCTTCTGTTAGCCAGCCAATTCTGAATCCAGACAGCCAAATCTCCCTGTATCCCATACTTCTTGACTTTATGAATGAGCCTACCCATGGGGAACCTTATCAAATGCCTTGCTGAAGTCCATATATACTGGTCGACCTTCATCGACCTGTCTTGACACCTCCTCAAAGAACGCAATAAGATTTGTGAGGCATGACCTGCCCCTCACAAAGCCTTGCTGACTGTCATTAATCACACTCTGCTTTGCCAAATAGTCATAAATCTTATCCCTCAGAATTCTTTCCAAAACTTTGCTGACCACAGATGTAAGACTGACTGGTCTGTAATTGTCAGGGATTTCCCTATTACATTCGCCTCCTTCCAATCCTCCGGTAGGATTCCCGTGGAGAGTGAGGAGGCAAATATCCTCACCAGCGGCTTAGCAATCTCCTTTCTCGCTTCCCAGAGCAGCCTAGGGTAAATCTGCTCTGGCCCTGGGGACTTATCAATCTTAATGTTTGCCAAAATTTCCAGCACATCAACTTCATCAATCGTGATCTGATAAAGCCTGTATCCCAGCTCCTCTAAGTTTTCATTTACAACAAAGCCCCTTTCCTTGGTGAAAACCGAAGCAAAAGACTCGTTTAGGGCTTCTCCTATCTGCTCAGACCGGACGCACAAGTTCCCTCCGCTATCCCTGATCGGTCCCACCTTCTCCCTGATCATTCTCTTATTCCTCACGTATGAGTAAAATGGACCAGCTTGGCTAGGGGAGCGGCAAGGTTGGGAGCACAAGCCTTCAGTACACTTGCTGGAATGTTGTCAGGGCCCTTAGCCCTTGCAGTATCCAGTGTCTCCAACTGTTTCTTGGTATCATGTGGAGTGAATCAGATTGGCTGAAGATTGGTTTCTGTGATGTTGGGGACCACTGGAGGGGGCCGAGATGGATCATCCACTCAGCACTTCTGGCTGAAGATTGCTGTGAAAGCCTCAGCCTTATCATTTGCACTGCTGTGTTGGGCTCTTCCATCATTGAGGATGGGGATATTTGTGGAGCCGCCTCCTCCAGTTGAGATATCTGGTCGGCATGGACGAGTTGGACCGAAGGGTCTGTTTCCGTGCTGTACCTATGCTCTGAGTCCCTGGTGTGTACAGGAAGGAACAGTGGTAACTAGAGAGGGTGATTCAATGTGATGTAGCTACGGACAGGTAAAGTGTTGTGTCCTGGTTGTGAAATAGCAATTAAGATGGGGCTGGATATGTGAGAAAGTGTCAGCTATGCGAGCCAGCCTGTGTGCCATGAGCAGTGAGACTCTGTGGCTGTTGTGCCATGACGTTGCCAGTCAGGGGTTAGGCCAGACTGCCAACCCTTATCCAGATGCACAGCAGCCTCTTGGAAATGGTGACGGCACCCAGGATGCTGATCTTTCAGCAGATATCCACTGAGTGGGGTGACTGGGCAGCCACTGAGGCAGGTTTGGTACAGCATTGCAGTGAAAAAGAAAACTCAACACAACTGCACTTAGACAAAAGAAGTTAGGATTCAGCCCGGCTCGCATTTCTGCAGTGCTACGCTCAGCGCTAATGTACTTTCTGTGCACGCATCTTGGAAATAAGATTCAAACCAGCATCCTTCTGAATCCAGAGGCAGACAAGGTACCTGGTGAACATGTGCAAAGCTTTACGAGAGATTATACAGTAAAACTTTCTTGCATTTCCACTTCAGTGGAGAGATTAATGTCAGCTGGCAGACTCAAAAGTGAAATTCTTCGCTCCATTTTCCAAAGAAAATGTATGGAGAGGATTATTTTTAAAGTTGGCTGTCTCATTTTCTGCTTCTGCTGGACAAAATGCAATTAGTCTCATTGTTAATTGTTCTGGTTATTTAATTTAAGCCAGGCATATGGAATACTAACTGCTGGACGTGACAGAGAATGCACAGCATTCAGAAAGCTTTTGTAACAATATGAATTCTGCATTGCTCTTTCTTTGATGCAAATATCTACCATTCTAATTTGGCCCTGCCTGCTTCATTGAAGTAGAAGTACAGAAATAGGCATATCGAAGGATGAACACTAAATAAGGTATTTATAAATAGTCTCTGTTGAGAGAAATTATGAAAGTTGAGAAGGTCAACACCTGAAAGGGGAGCGATGGCTGGGACCAGGGCCCTGACTAATTAGATTAGATTCCCTACAGTATGGAAACAGGCCCTTCGGCCCAACCAGTCCACACCGACCCTCCAAAGAGTAACCCACCCAGACCCATTTCCCTCTGACTAATGCTATGGGCAACTTAGCATGGCCAATTCACCTGACCTGCACATCTTTGGATTGTGGGAGGAAACCCGCGCAGAATGTGCAAACTCCACACAGACAGTCGCCTGAGGCTGAGGGTCGAACCTGGGACCCTGGTGCTATGAGGCAGCAGTGCTAGCCACTGAGCCACCGTGCCACCCGAATCAAATAACTAAAGTCATAGAGTTATACAGCACAGAAACAGACCCTTCGGTCCATGCCGACCAGATATCCTAAATTAATCTCGTCCCATTTGCCAGCACCCGGCCCATATCCCTCCAAACCCTTCCTATTCATATCCCCATCCAGATGCCTTTTAAATGCTGTAATTGTACCAGCCTCCACCACTTTCCCATCCCATACACACACCACCCTTTGGGTGACAAAGTTGAAGAATTATTAGAACTTGTTGCAACTCTTTTTGTAGAAAATGAGGTTCTTTCTTTCTGATTGTAAGTGCAACCCTCTGGAATTTAGCCAGTGGAACCCTCATGATCCAGCTGACTGGAGTGTAATAGTGTTCCTGGGCCTATTTTATCTTCCTTTGTTTAAGGTGCAGCCCTTCAAAACATGACATCAATAGTAGCTACTATTTAATTAAATTATATCCTTTTGAATTAGCAAGTAGGGCCATGATTGAAGTTTAATGGTGTTGGTTCTGCAGTTAACAGTGATCGGTACAAATTGTTGCTCCTTCTAAAGCATTTGATGTTCAGGATTTCAAACAGAGATCTGTTTCAAGGGGGGGGGTAGGTATGCAAACATTTGTTAACAGAGATGCTGGTGATCAAGGGCTTCCAGCCTCTTCTCCTTTCAGCTGTTTGTTTCCATTAGTAGATGTCAAAATTGATGAGTTCCTTTGTGTTGCGTTCCAAATGTCAAATTGCTTCTTGTTGCGCCTGCTTTCAGTTGAAAACAGGTACAAACAGTGGGAAGCGTGCTGTTGTTGCTTGTGAGTCCAAAGTAACATCTTTATGGCTTAGCTACAGTGGAACACAGGCACAATAAATGCGTGCATTGCAAAATCTTATTCTATTTTCGCTCTTCTTTACCTCGACTCTGAGTGTGACTGTAACTTGATTTAAAGTAGTCAGGACAACCCTAAAAGCTCTTTGCCTGCTGTGGCCCTTTTCAGTCAGGCAGATCTGATCTCTTTCTGCCTCTCCCTCTCTCTCTCTCTGTCAAAGAAAATCAATTTGCATTAGTCAGGCTGGATTGCGTTTGTGCACAGAGCACATGAGGTTCACGGCGAATTTTCTTTTGAAAGTGAGACCTGTTTTTGTGAACTTTCGCTTGCGGTGCCAACAGTTATTAAAAGGTGGCAAAGAGTCACATGCCTGCTAAGCAGCAGCGCCCACGAAGGTGCACTGTTAATGGAGCACTTTCGATGTATAAAGCAAAATTCGGCAGTGAGCCACATAAAAATGTCGACACACAAACCAAAAATAAGCAATTCAGTCCCTCATGCCTGCTCCACCTTCAGTAACATTGCGGCTAATCTGATTGTGGTCTCAAATCCACAATCCCATCTTCCCCTGGTAACCGTTCACCCCTTGCTTAACAAGAACCTACCTCTCTGTGTCTTAAAAATATCCAAGGACTCTGGATATTTTCAGGAAGAGAGTTCCAAAAATGCACAATCTTCTGAGAGAAAAGAACGGCAGACGGTAGTCCATATGGATTTCGGTAAGGCCTTTGATAAGGTTCCACATGGTAGGCTGCTCTGGAAGGTTAGATCGCATGGAATCCAGGAGGAGCTGGCAAATTGGATACACAATTGGCTTGATGGTAGGAAGCAGAGGGTAATAGTGGTAGGATGTTGAGAGTGTGGTGCTGGAAAAGCACAGCAGGTCAGGCAGCATCCGAGGAGCAGGAAAAATCGACATTTCAGGCCGGAGCCCTCCATCAGGATTCATCATCATCATTCCTGATGGAGGGATCCAGCTGGAAATGCTGATTTTCCTGCTCCTCGGATGCTGCCTGACCTGCTGCGCTTTTCCAGCACCACACTCTCAACTCTGATCTCCAGCATCTGCAGACCTCACTGTCTTAATAGTGGAAGGATGCTGGTCGGACTGGAGGCCTGTGACTAGTGGAGTGCCTCAGGGGTTGGTGCTGGGCCCATTACTGTTTGTTATCGATATCAATGATTTGGATGAGAATGTACAAGGAAGGCATGATTAGTAAGTTTGCTGATGACACTAAAATAAGCGGTATCATGGACAGTGAGGAAGGTTATCAGAAATTGCAGCAGGTCCTTGATCAGCTGGGGAAGTGGGCTGAGAAATGGCAAATGGAGTTTAATATAGACAAGGGTGAGGTCTTGCATTTTGGAAAGTCAGATCAAGGTAGGAGTGTTGTGGTGAATGGTAGGGCCTTAAGGAATGTAGAGGAACACAGGGACCTTGGAGTTCAGGTGCACAGTTCTCTGAAAGTAGAGTCACAGGTAGACAGGGCAGCGAAGGAGGCTTTTGGCACACTGGCCTTCATCAGTCAGGGCATTGAGTATAGAAGTTGGGAAGTTATGTTGCAGTTGTACAGGATGTTGGTGAGGCTGCACTTGGAGTATTGTGTTCAGTTTTGGTCACCTTGCTACAGGAAGGATGTTATTAAAGTGGAAAGAGTGCAGAAGGAATTTACAAGGATGTTGCCTGGACTCAACAGAGTGAGTTATAGGGAGAGGTTGGACGAGCTAGGACTTTTTTCTTTAGAGTGTAGGAGACTGAGGGGGGACCTGATAGAAGTGTATAAGATCATGAGAGGCACGGATAGGGTGAATGCACTCAGTCTGTTTCCCAGGGTTGGGGAGTCGAGGATTAGAGGGCATCAGTTTAAGGTGAGAGGGGAAAGAATAAAAGGGAACCTGAGGGGCAACGTTTTTACACAGAGGGTGGTACGCATATGGAATGAGCTGCCAGCGGAAGTGGTTGAGGTGGGTACATTAACATCATTTAAAAGGCATTTGGACAAATACATGGATAGGAAAGGATATGGGCCAAGTGCAGGGAAATGGGGTTAGTGTGGATGGACATTTTGGTCGGCATGGACCAGTTTGGGGCAAAGGACCTGTCTCCGTGCTGTCGGGCTCTATGATTTTATGACTCAAAATTGCCTAACCTGTCTTTTAAATGGAGAATTGTTGATTTTTAAACAGGTAGGTCTTAAAGGGCATCTTTGGAGGAGGAGGGAGTGGTGGAGATGCTTTGGGAGAGAACTCCAATGTTTCAGGCCCAGGCAGTTGATGGCCCAGCCCCCAGCGGTGGAGGAGAGAGAGTTGGGAGTACACACAAGGTCAGAGCTGAGTTGCAGGGTTGGAGGAGGCGACAAAGCTGGGGTGAGATGAGGCTATGGGGGGGGGGGGGGGGGGGGGGGGTGAGGATTTCACTCTGATCCACAGTACCTGTAACAACACTGAAATGGACTCGAATCTCATCTTGAAGTGCAGCTTGGGGACCAAGAGATTACTCCCACCAGGGACTTCTGCCTTTTGCTCTTTCTAGTTTCTATCCAGACTGACTCGAGGTCTTGACCCTCAGTGCCCATCCCATGTCTCACTCCAGCACGGATCTATCCTTTACCAGCAAACTGACACGGCCTCCTTTCCCTCCTGCCTATCCTTCCTGAGTACCCGAGAGATATTCAATTCCCAAAGCCGAGTCTGCCTGTACCAACACCTCAGTAATCACCACCAAATCATACTCATTCATCGTTATTCACACTGTTAATCCATTCATTTTATTCTGAACACTTTGTGCATTCACACGTTCTGCCCCTTCCTTTGATTTTCCGCTAGCAATCAGCCTCATCACGAACCTGCACTCCTACTTTCGCTTTGAACTTTGATTTGCTAATTTTCCGTGCAACTGAACCCTGCATCCCCACTTATCGAGTTTAAAGTCCTATCTGACTGTGTCTCCCAAGTCTAAGGCTGGTGGCCTGATAATCCTGAACTACAGAGGCTAATGACCACCTCACGTTGGCTCGGAGCTGTCCTGACCCCAGTTCCACTTCATCCTCTGGCTCTTTGATGTTCCAACAAGAACCATCTTCTCTTCCTTTCTGGCATTGAGGAACGGAAGCTGGATCAGCAACTCAGAGATACCCACACCCCCCTCTTGAACATCCCTCCCTCCCCCTTCCCTCTGACTCCATCCTCTCTCCTGACCCACCACTTATTGTGTCTTCAATATCCCACCACTCTGACCTCCCACTCTCTGATGCTGAACGTTTTGGACTCAGCGAAGGTCTTTGTTTTAACCCTCTGAGTCCCCACCTCAATGGATTTCGGATATGACATGACATTGAACTCTACTTCTGTCACCGTCCCACAGACCCCTTCACTCACCTCGAACACACTCCCGCCACCTGGAGCCCTCCCTCTTGGCTTTTTACCTGCACTCGATCTGTTCAGTGAGAACTGTTGGCATGACATTGATTGTCTCAATTTCTCTCCCCCCCCCCCCCCAACTTACCCAATCCAACCTTGCTCCCTCCGAAATGGCTACACTCAGTGCTCTCAGATCAAGCTCTGACGTTGTCATCAAGCCTGCCGACCAGGGTGGGGCTGTTGTTGTCTGGCATTCTGACCTCGACATTGTGAAGGCTGCTCTGGTACCTCCTCCTGTCTCCTGCTGGACAATGACCCCCACCATGGAACACCAGGCCATTGTGTCCATGACGATCACCAACCTCATCACAGCCGGCGATAGCCTCCCAGCTCATAGTCTCCCCATGCTGCACCTCTACCTCCTTTCTAAAACCCACAAACAGGACCGCTTGGATCGACCCATTGCTTCTGCCTGCTCCTTCCCCACAGAACTCACCTCTTCCCACCCTGGCCCATGGTTTTTCTCCCTTTGTCGAGTCCCTTCCCTCCATGATCTTCTGACATTTTAGGCCCAGTTGTAGCATTTTCAGTTGACAGGCCGCAGTGGCCTCCTGCATTGATGTGCAATCCCTTGACATGTCCATCCCCCCCCCCATCAGGATGGTGTCAGGGTTCTCTGCTTCTTGCTGGAGCAAAGGCCTGAACTGCACCCACCCACCACCACCCTCCTTCTTGGCTGAGCTTCTCCTCACCCTGAATAACTTCTCTTTTAACCCCTCTCATTTTCTTCAGGTTGAAAGTGTGGCCATGGATACCCACACAGGCCCCAGCAATGCCTGTCTCTTTGTGAGGTACATGGAACATTCCTTGTTGACATCATCGGTGCTGCCACCCTCTCTTGTCTGGAATTGGAAAAATTCGTCAATTGCGCTTCCAATTTCCAGCCCGCCCTCACCTTCACCTGGTCCATCACTGATCCTCCCTTCCCTTCCTCAACATCTCTGTTTCCATTTCTGGGGATAGCCTGGCACCAATATCTACAAACCCACCGACTGCCATCGTTACCTCGACGTCAGAGGAACCTCGATTATCCAAAGGACATGGGCAGGGGGTATTTCGTTTGGTTAATCAAATTCCGGCTAACGTTGTTTCACCAAGTACTGGAACCTTGCCATCTTGCTGGATAATCCGATATTTGGATATTAGAATGCCAGATAATCGAGGTTCCTGTGTATACATCCTCACACCCTGCTTCCTGGAAGGACTCCATCCCATTCTCCCAGTTCCTCCATCTCCACCGAACCTGTTGTGACGCTGCCACCTTCCACAGGGGAGGCCTCAGAAATGTCCACCTTTTTCCTAAACTGAGGATTCCCTGCTACCGTGGTGGACAGGGCCCTCAGCCGGGTCCGACCCATCTTCCACACATCTGCCCTCATCCCTTGCCTTCCCTGCCGCAACAACGATAGGGTCCCCTGGTCCTCACTTACCACCCCACCAGCTTCCACATCCAAAGGATTAAGCCGTCATTTCCAACAGGATGCTACCACCAGATACTTATTCCCCTCCCCTCCCTCATCAGCATTCCATGTGGATTGCTCGCTTTAGTACGCTCTGGTCAACTCCTCCTCCATTCCCAAAATTTCCTCACACCCCAACAGCATCTTCTCAGGCAACTGCAGAAAGTGTAATACCTGTCCGTTTACTTCCTCCCACCTCAGTATCCAAGGGTCTAAACACACCTTCCAGGTGAAACAGTGAGTTACCCGCACGTCATTCAATCTAACCGACTGTCTTCGCAGTTTACACTGCAGTCTCCTCGACACTGGGGAGAGGAACCACAGACTGGGTGACCACTTTGCAGAACACCGTTGTTCACACCACAAAGGTGACCCTGGGCTTACAGTTGCTTGCCACCATGTTCCCACATCAACATTCCCCATCACAGGCCCGCCACCATGTTCCCACACCAACATTCCCCATCACAGGCCTGCCACCATGTTCCCGCACCAACATTCCCCATCACAGGCCTGCCACCATGTTCCCACATCAACATTCCCCATCACAGGCCTGCCACCATGCTCCCACACCAACATTCCCGTCACAAGCCTGCAGCAGTGTTCCCACACCAACATTCCCATCGCAGGCCTGCTGCAGTGTTCCCACACCAACATTCCCCACCACAGGCCTGCTGCAGTGTTCCCACACCAACATCCCCCATCGCAGGCCTGCTGCAGTGTTCCAACACCAACGTTCCCCATCACAGGCCTGCTGCAGTGTTCCCACACCAACATTCCCCATTGCTGTCCTGCTGCAGTGTTCCCACACCAACATTCCCCATTGCTATCCTGCTGCAGTGTTCCCACACCAACATTCTCCATTGCTGTCCTGCTGCAGTGTTCCCACACCAACATTCCCCATCACAGGCCTGCTGCAGTGTTCCATCGCTGGACTCCAAATGTTATGTCTGCTCTTGTCCCAAAAATGCTGCCGGACCGATTCCATTCTCCCAGTTCCTCTGTCTCCATCGCATCTGTTCTGATGACGCCAACTTCGACAAGGGAGCTCCGAAATGTCCACCTTATTCCTCAACCGAGGATTCTCCAGCACCATTGTCGACAAAGCCCTCAACCGGGTCCGATCCATGTCTGTACTTTGGCTCTCACTCCCCCTCTTCCTTCCTCCTTGTCCTTACTTACCATCCCACCAGCATCTGCCTCCAGAGGATCATGAGCAGCCATTTCTGCCAGATGCCAGCAAGATGCTACCACCAGACACATGGTCCCCTCCCTCCCATGTCCACCTTTCACAGGGACCGTTCACTCTGGGACATCCTGGTCTACTCTTTCTTCACTCCCAACATCCCTCCACAATCCCACGGCACCTTCCCCTGCAATCGCTCAAGGTGCAACACTTGCCCATTTACCTCCTCCCTCCTCCGTATCCAAGGGCCCAAACACACGTTTCAGGTGAAGCAGCACTTTATCTGCATTTTCCACAATCTGGTCTATTACTGATCACAATGTGGTCTTCTCTGCGTTGGGGAATGAAACGTCGACTGTGTGACCATTTCGCAGAACATCTACGTTCTGCCTGCAAAAAGACCCTGAGCCTCCAGTTGCCTGTTACTTTAACATACCACCCTATTCCCTGGTCAACATCTCCTGTCCCAGGTTTGCAGCAGTATTCCAGCGAAGCTCAGCGCAAGCTGGGAAACCAACACCTCATTGTCTGCTTGGGGACCCTGCAAACCTCCGGATTCAATACTGTGTTCAACAACTTTAGGGCCTGAACTCCCCCCATGACCAAGTCCTCATCCCACACACACCAGGCCTCGCTATCACACAGTCTGCTATTACATACAATCCATTGTTAGCCACTAACAGTTTCCATTAACAGCTAAATAAAAACCGAAAGAACTGTGGATGCTGGAAATCAGAAGCAAAAACAGAAGTTGCTGGAAAAGCTCAGCAGGTCTGGCAGCATCTGTGAAGAGAAATCACTTCTCGGGTCCGGTGACCCTTCCTCAGAACTTTCCCATTAACAGCTATTCACCCTCCCAGCCAGATCTTTATCCACTCCTTTGTCTGTCCAACTGTCCTTCTCTCTCTTTGGGCTCCATCCCTCCCTCTCGTTTACTCCTTACCTCCTTCCCCCACCCTAGCTTCTGCACATAAACCAACATTTTCCGAGTTCCCATCAGTTCTGGGGAAGGGTCACTCAACCCGGAACGTTAACTCTGAGTTCTCTCCACAGATTCTGCCCGATCTGCTGAGTTACACGAGCGATCTCTGTGTCTGTTTCAGACCTCCAGCAGCTGCAGTTTTTTGGCTTTATTTTAGAGGCTAATGACTTGTTGTGTCTAATTTGTCATGGGCTGCTTTGTAGTGAGCATCTTGTCTTATCCCCAAGGACAGTATTTATACAATCAAACCTTCAAATACCACACTGGTATATACCCAAGCCAGTTAACTCCCATCACATTGCATTTGACTGACATACAAGCCCATACATGTTACAATTATAGTGTCAGAATGAACAAATTGTTAAATTTGATGGAGAAGAACTGCCCTTTTTTTTTCAAAAAAAAAAGCAAAGGAAGAAGTCTGTGTGTATAGCGTAGTTCTGGATGAAGGAACCGGGTGATAATTCCAACAGATTCCTTCTGCACTGTGTTGTGCTTTGGGAAATGGCATTGTACATTCATGGCTGAGGTGCAGAATTTAGATTGTTAGCATTAAGTGCAAGATGTCACTCAAAATATACTGATGTTGCAGCAACTATGTCCCAATTATCTTGATTTTAAAAGAGTCAAAAGGATATTTAGAAATACAGAAACTAAGAGCAGGAGTTGGCCGTTCAGCCCTTCGAGTCTGTTCCACCACTCAATCTGATCACGGCTGACCATTCAACTCAGTCCCCTGTTCCTGCTTCCCACCCACTCCCCCAGCCTTTCATTCACTTTAAGCCCAGGAACCACATCTAACCCCTTCTTAAAAACTTTCAATGTTTTCCCCTCAACCACTTTCTGTGGCAGAGAATTCCACAGGCTCCCCACTCTCTTGGGTGAAGACATTTATTTTAGAAAGGCATCACAAAGTCCATCCATTTTTCATTGCCTGACTTGGTGCCAGAAAAGCCTCACAATCTGCAAGCTTCCCTCCACATTCAAAACTGACCTTGGGCTGTGTTTTCCAGACAGTCACTCAGCTTTGTGGCTTGACACGGACTGGCCAGTGGAGTCTGCTGATGCTGTTAGTGGATAGTGAACAACAGCAGTCGTGATTCGAGAGGTTGTGAACTGTTTAATTCGAAGTTCATTGCTTATTGCAGCATGACTAATGGCCATTCAGAAAAAGGGCAGCAGAATAGCGCTTCTTTTAAAATGAGAGGTGGTGCGCCCACTTCACTGAATCACACTTGCCAAGAATTAGCTGTGGCTCAGCAAGAGGCCACTCGCCTCTTTTGGATGGCATGTTCAATCAAAGTCATGTCTGCCCTCTCAGGCGGACATAAGCCATCCTATGCCTGTATATTGAACAAGAACACGTGAGCAATCTGCTCCCAGCTATGTGTGGCCTGAGCAGATTCTACATGTGGAATTAAATAAAGAGCATGTTAGCCAGTAGCATTCAGGTAGTTTTTATCCTCACCAAAGAGTCATAGAGATGTACAGCACAGAAACAGATCCTTCAGTCTAACATAGCCATGCTGACCGGATATGCTAAATTAATCTAGTCCCATTTGCCAGCACTTGGCCTATACCCCTCTCAACCCTTCCTATTCATATAGCCATCCAGATGCCTTTTAAATGCTGTAATTGTACCAACCTCCACCACATCCTCTGGCAGCTCATTCCATACACGTACCACCCTCTGCGTGAAAAAAGTTGCCCCTTAGGACCCTTTTAAATCTTTCTCCTCTCACCCTAAACCTATGCCGTCTAGTTCTGGACTTGCCCCACCCCCAGGGGAAAGACTTTATCTATTTACCCTTTCCATGCCCCTCATGATTTTATAGACCTCAACAAGGTCACCCCTCAGCCTCCGACGCTCCAGGGAAAACAGCCTCAGTCTATTCAGCCTCTCCCTATCGCTCAAATCTTCCAATCCTGGCAACATCCTTCTCTCTCCAAAATGTGGGGATGTTTATTGATGATTGGACAGTTCTGTGCCACTCGGCATACATTGGACATTGAAGCAGTTCCTGTCGATATGCAGTAAAACCAGGATTGGACTAATTGTCCCACGCAAGTGTCAAGCAATGACCAGCTTTAATAAGAGAGAATCTAACCATTGTCCCTTGAGGTTCAATAGCATTATCGTCGCTGAATCCCACACTATGAACATCCTGGTGAGTACCATTGGCTGTAAACTGAACTAAGCCAGCCATGTAAATACTGTGGCAGGTCAGAGGCAAGGAATCCTGCAGCAAGTAACTCACTTCCTGACTCCCCAAAACCTGTCCACCATCTACAAGGAACCATGTGTGATGGGATACTTCTTGCCTGCAGCTCCAACAACATCAAAAAGCTCAATACCATCAGGACAAAGCAGCCCCCGCTTGATTGGAACCATACCCACAAGCATCCACTCCCCCCACCACCGACGCTCAGTAGCAGCGGTGTGTACCATCTACACGATGCACTGCAGAAATTCACCAAAGATCTTCAGACAGCACTTTCCAAACCTGCAAGCTCTATCACCTAGAAGGACATGGGCAGCAAGTGTTTGTAAAACTGCAGGTTCCCCTCCAAGTCACACAGCATCCTGACTTGGAAATATATCGCTGTTCCTTCACCGTCACTGGGTCAAAATCCTGGAATTTCCACCCTCCCTCGCGGGATTGTGGATGTACTAGGACTTCATCAGTATAAGGTCTGGCAGCATCTGTGGAGAGAAATCAGAATCAACGTTTTGGGTCCAGCGAGCCTTCTTCAGAACGAAATGTGAATTCTGATTTCTCTCCACAGATAGATACAGGCAGACCTGCTGAGATTCTGCAACAGGTCCTGCTTTTGTTCCAGATTTCTAGCATGTACAGTCCTTTCGGTTTTTAATCATGAAAACACGGTTATCGGGGAATTATCACATTGTTGTTTCTGGGAGCTTGCTGTGCACAAATTGACCTCCAGATTTCCTACATTGCAACAGGGACCAGCCTTGGACAACGCTTCTTCGGTTCGAATGTTCTTCGAGAGGTGAGTTTGTCACGAAAAGTGTTACATGAATGCAATTTCTTCCTTCTTCACAAGTGTTGCATCTGCTTTCAGTGAAACTTAATGCAGTCATCCAAAAGAAACGAAACCCTCAGAATTGCCAGTTTCTTTTGTATAGACCATACAAGGATCTAACAGACAAGACACCATTAAACAACTTCCAGAGCGACAGACACTGACGCAGGGACAGCACAGGGTTAGATACAGAGTAAAGCTGCCTCTACACCGTGCCCATCAAACACTCTCAGGACAGGGAAAGCACGGGGTTAGATATAGAGTAAAGCTGCCTCTACATTGCCCCTATCAAACACTCCCAGGACAGGGACAGCACAAGGTTAGATACAGAGTAAAGCTCCCTCTACACTGTCCCCCATCAAACACTGCCAGGACAGGGATAGCACGGGGTTAGATCCAGGGTAAAACTGCCACTACACTGTCTCCCCATCAAA
The DNA here is from genome assembly GCF_004010195.1 of Chiloscyllium plagiosum. Lineage (NCBI taxonomy): Eukaryota > Metazoa > Chordata > Chondrichthyes > Orectolobiformes > Hemiscylliidae > Chiloscyllium > Chiloscyllium plagiosum. The sequence goes on from NC_057752.1 coordinate 3,727,987, forward strand.
CACTGCCAGGACAGGCACAGCACAGGGTTAGATACAGAGTAAAGCTCCCTCTACACTGTCCCCCATCAAACACTGCCAGGACAGGGATAGCACGGGGTTAGATCCAGGGTAAAACTGCCACTACACTGTCTCCCCATCAAACACTGCCAGGACAGGCACAGCACAGGGTTAGATATAGAGTAAAGCTCCCTCTACACTGTCTCCCCATCAAACACTACCAGGACAGGGACAGCACAGGGTTAGATATAGAGTAAAGCTCCCTCTACACTGTCTCCCCATCAAACACTACCAGGACAGGGACAGCACAGGGTTAGATATAGAGTAAAGCTCCCTCTACACTGTCTCCCCATCAAACACTACCAGGACAGGGACAGCACAGGGTTAGATATAGAGTAAAGCTCCCTCTACACTGTCTCCCCATCAAACACTACCAGGACAGGGACAGCACAGGGTTAGATATAGAGTAAAGCTCCCTCTACACTGTCTCCCCATCAAACACTACCAGGACAGGGACAGCACAGGGTTAGATATAGAGTAAAGCTCCCTCTACACTGTCTCCCCATCAAACACTACCAGGACAGGGACAGCACAGGGTTAGATATAGAGTAAAGCTCCCTCTGTTCTCCATATGGAATGAGAAAGATCTCCTTCATACAATAATTTTACTAAGTGGAAAATAATGGAGAGTTGAGAGTAATCAAGATACACTTCTGGTATGAAACACAAGCATGATGTTTTAATGGCTCTGACATAGGATCACTGGACCTGAAACATTAACTCTGTTTCTCTCTCGACAGGTGCTGTCAGTCCTACTGAGTTTCTCTCGCACTTTCTGTTCTTGTTTTGTTGGGTGGCACGGTAGCACAGTGGTTAGCACTGCTGCCTCACAGCGCCAGAGGCCCAGGTTCAATTCCCACCTCAGGCGACTGACTGTGTGGAGTTTGCACGTTCTCCCCGTGTCTGCGTGGGTTTCCTCCCGCAGGCCAGGTGAATTGGCCATGCTGAAATTGCCCGTAGTATTAGGTGAAGGGGAAATTGTGGGTCGGTGTGGACTTGTTGGGCCGAAGGGCCTGTTTCCACACTGTAAGTAATCTAATCTATCTTAAATGGTTATTAGGCCTAAGTTAGCCCTAACCAAGTCTCCATGTCCCAAATGATTAAGGCCGCCCGTTTCAGGACTTACATATTCTGTAGCTCCCTCCCACCCGACCCCCCCCCCCAACGACCGTTTAAGATTTAGCAGTGCTTCTGCCAAAACAAAAGTCATGGTTTTTGAAATGGCAAATCGAATTTCAGCAGAGCGGTCGCTCAATCCAGCATTTTGGTTTTAAAGGATTGGTGAGAACAGACCTCTCTGCTAGGGGATTATATTGTGCGTTTTTTCAAAGAAGCTTGACACTGACTAGCATCGCATTCTCCCAGCATCCCACTTTCTCGCTCGCCCATTATGAAACTAGACTCTGAAGGGCCCTCGCTGCATCACTGCTGCTGCCTTGCACTTTCAAAATGCCTACCTCTCTGGGTTTGCCGAGTCTTACTGGAGACAATGTTTCTTGTTTCTTACAATCATCTTCGATCTTCTATTGTTGCATTGCGGTCACGCTTTCAGTTTATTCAATCAATAAACAATTAAGCCTGTCTAGATCTCAATTTATGTTATTAAAGTTTAAAAATGGCATCATTTCTTCTCTGATAATCTTATTCTTAAATTGACCTTATTACATTTAGTTGAGAGGCCTTGCGAACGTTACTTGATGGGAAAGGGAGGGCTCCTCAGAGGCTGGCTTATCCCTGACTAACAGAGTTGTAAATGTTACGTTGCTAAATCTTAAGTAAGTCCTGAAACGGGCGGCCTTAATCATTTGGGACATGGAGACTTGGTTAGGGCTAACTTAGGCCTAATAACCATCACTTACAGGAGAATCCCACATAAACTGAAGAAGATCACAGGCATAGGGCCTTGAACTGGGGGCTGCGCGAGACTGGCCCCTGGCAATCAGGATGGATAGCACAATCAGTGTGGTATCTCTGCATGGGACTTTCGTTTTCAAGCAGATCATGGTTTTGTATTTTGAAAGCCTGTTGGCGATATTAAGTGGACAACCTTTAAGGGTAACCCTATCTGCACTTGGACTGAGCCATTAACACACAGCACTGGGGGACTGAACGAAGCCATTCAGCCCACCAGGGGTGTACTGACTCATTGAAAGTGTCGATTTTGCTGCTCCTTGGATGCTGCCTGAACTGCTGTGCTCTTCCAGCACCACTAATCCAGAATCTGGTTTCCAGCATCTGCAGTCATTGTTTTTACCTCGGTTATCCAATCAGTCCTACTCCCTTTCCCCAGTAAGAACATGCAGAAGGCTATGAGCTCCTTTGCTAGCCTAGCAAGTGGACACTTCCTGGTACTGATGAAGGCAGGGTTCATGTCGGTTTCATCTTGATGTTATGATGTGGAGATGCTGGTGCTTGTGACTTACAAGAGCAAGGGGATGTGATAGATGGCAGTTATAGGAAGGGGGGGAAGTCTCAGATACAGTCACATAGATGTGTTAACTCCAGGAAAGGTAAGAGAGGTAAGCAGGTAATGCAGGAGTCTTCTGTGGCTATCCCCATTTCAAACAAGTATGCTGTTTTGGAAAATGTAGGGAGTGATGGATTCTCAGGGGCACGTAGCACAAACAGCCAAGTTTCTGGTATTGAGACTGGCTCTAATGCAATGAGGGGTACGTCAGCTTCCAAGAGATCGACTGTGTTAGGGGACTCTCTAGTCTGAGGTACAGACAGACGTTTCTGTGGCCAGCAGCGAAAAATCAGAATGGTGTGTTGCTTCCCTGGTTATGGTAGGGGATTTTAACTTTCCAAACATAGACTGGGACTGCAATAGCGTTAAGGGATTAGATGGAGAGGAATTTGTTAATTGTGTACAAGAAAATTTGCTGATTCAGTATATGGATGTACCTATGAGAGAAGGTGCAAAACTTGACCTACTCTTGGGAAATAAGGCAGGGAAGGTGACTGAGGTGTCAGTGGGGGAGCACTTTGGGGCCAGCGACCATAATTCTATTAGTTTTAAAATAGTGATGGAAAAGGATAGACCAGATACAAAAGTTGAAGTTCTAAACTGGAGAAAGGCCAATTTTGATGGTATTAGGCAAGAACTTTCAAAAGCTGACTGGGGGCAGATGTTTGCAGGTAAAGGAACAGATAGAAAATGGGAAGCCTTCAGAAATGAGATAACGAGAGTCCAGAGAAAGTATATTCCTGTTAGGGAGAAAGGAAAGGCTGGTAGGTATAGGGAATGCTGGGTGACTAAAGAAATTGAGGGTTTGATTAAGTAAAAGAAGGAAGCATATGTCAGGTATAGACAGGATAGATCGAGGGAATCCTTAGAAGAGCCAGTGGGAGTATACTTAAGAGGGAAATCAGGAGGGCAAAACAGGGACATGAGATAGCTTTGGCAAATAGGGTTAAGGAGAATCCAAAGGGTTTTTACAAATACATTAAGGACAAAATGGTAATTAGGGAGAAAATAGGGCCCCTCAAAGATCAGCAAGACGGCCTTTGTGTGGAGCTGCAGGAGATACTAAACGAATATTTTGAATCAGTATTTACTGTGGAAAAGGACATGGAAGATATAGAATGTATGGAAATAGATGGTGACATCTTGAAAAATGTCCATATTTCAGAGGAGGAAGTGCTGGACGTGTTGAAACGCATAAAAGTGGATAAATCCCCAAGACCTGATCAGGTGTACCCGAGAACTCTGTGGGAAGCTAGAGAAGTGATTGCGGGGCATCTTACTGAGATATTTGTATCATCGATAGTCACAGGTGAGGTGCCAGAAGACTGGAGGTTGGCTAACGTGGTGCCACTGTTTAAGAAAGGTGGTAAAAACAAGCCAGGGAACTATAGACCGGTGAGCCTGACCTTGGTGGTGGGCAAGTTGTTGGAGGGAATCCTGAGGGACAGGATGTACATGTATTTGGAAAGGCAAGGACAGACTAGGAATAGTCAACATGGCTTTGTGTGTGGGAAATCATGTCTCACAAACTTTATTGTGTTTTTTTGAAGAAGTAACAAAGAGGATTGATGAGGGCAGAGCAGTAGATGTGATCTATATAGACTTCAGTAAGGCATTTGATAAGGTTCCCCATGGGAGACTGGTTAGCAAAGTTAGATCTCATGGAATGCAGGGAGAATTAGCCATTTGGATACAGAACTGGCTCAAAGGTAGAAGACAGAGGACAGTGGTGGAGGGTTGTTTTTCAGACTGGAGGCCTGTGACCAGTGGAGTGCTACAAGGATCAGTGCAGGGTCCTCTACTTTTCATCATTTATATAAATGATTTGGATGTGAACATTAGAGGTATAGTTAGTAAGTTTGCAGATGACACCAAAATTGGAGGTGTAGTGGACAGCGAAGAGGGTTACCTCAGATTACAACAGGATCTTGACCAGATGGGCCAATGGGCTGAGAAGTGGCAGATGGAGTTTAATTCAGATAAATGCGAGGTGTTGCATTTTGGGAAAGCAAATCTTAGCAGGACTTATACACTTAATGGTAAGGTCCTAGGGAGTGTTGCTGACCAAAGAGACCTT
>NC_057752.1:3732654-3752010 GCF_004010195.1 Chiloscyllium plagiosum
AGGCTGGGGCTGTTTTCCCTGGAGCGTCGGAGGCTGAGGGGTGACCTTATAGAGTTTTATAAAATCACGAGGGGCATGGATAGGATAAATAGAGAAAGTCTTTTCCCTGGGGTGGGGGAGTCCAGAACTAGAGGGCATAGGTTCAGGGTGAGAGGGGAAAGATATAAAAGAGACCTAAGGGGCAACGTTTTCACACAGAGGGTGGTACGTGTATGGAATGAGCTGCCAGAGGAAGTGGTGGAGGCTGGTACAATTGCAACATTTAAAAGGCATCTGGATGGATATATGAATAGGAAGAGTTTGGAGGACTATGGGCCAGTTGCTGGCAAATGGGACTAGGTTGGGTTGGGATATCTGGGCGGCATGGACGAGTTGGACCGAAGGGTCTGTTTCCGTGCTGTACATCTCTATGACTCTGTGACACTATTTCAAATAAAGATACAGGACGATAGCCTGGTGTCATGTGACTTCTGACTCCATCTTGATGTTGGGAGCAAGTTGCTTTATCTTTTATGCATCCAAGAGGTGGTCAAACAAAATTCTCACCAGGCAACAGTGAGTTGCCTATGAAGGGGCCTTACTGATATTTATTAATATTTAGCTTCCTGTCTCATCGAGACATGGAGAATTCTTGATGCGGAAGACCTGGTGATTTTCGCTCACTGCTTGCTGTAAACGGCCCCCATGTTGTTCAGCACCCAGTACCTCAGGGCCTGCTCCATCATCACTCACTGTGCAACACTCCTCAATAAGCCATGGTCAGTGTCAGCCATCATGGCACCTCCCTGATCCAGGCTGCTGAGGAAGCAGAGAGCTGCATGACAGGCTGTACCAATACCTCGCACTAAAAGGCTGCAGCTAGGACAGTGCGTATCCAAGGACAGGTATCCGGCTCACAGATCGGACCAGGCTGCAGCTCACGCCTCCTCACTTGTTCCCTGAGCACTCGCTCACTCAGTACCCACCTGCATGCCCACAGCTCTGCCAATTAGCCCAGTCTCTCTCTCTCTCTCTCTCTCTCACACACACACACACCTCCTGGTCAACAGTCTCACTCAGCAGGGGTGGACACCTTGCTGTAGGACAGTGTATTCCGTCAATGCCACCCCTGCACCATGTGCCAGCAGGGCACTCAGCAAACTCACTGCATCAGCAGGCAGCAGGCAGCCAAGTCTGAAGGTCTAAGGGGAGTCAGGCTCACTGAACCCAATGGAGGACTGCTGGTCCAGCACAGTACCTTAAGGGCAGTCACCAGTACAAGCCCAAGGATTGGCTGCGTTCAGACAGCCAATAAAGGGGGGTACTCTGTGAGGGGATCCATGTTTCTGCAGTCTGGGTAGCGGCTCACAGTCAGTTCTGGGGCCTGATAGGGGCTAGTTTAGTGGTGCGGACCAAGAAGGGCTAGTCTGGGGGGTGTGGCTTGATAGGGGCCAGCCTGGGGAGCTGTTGACCAATAGGGGCCAGTGTGCGGATGTTGTGGACAATAGTGGCCAGTCTGGGAGGTGTGGCTCGATAGAGGCCAGTCTGGGCAGTACGGCTAAATAGGGGGCAATCTGGCGGGCTGTGGACCAATAAGGGCCAATATGAGGGGTGTGGCTCGATAGGGGCCAATCTGGGTGGTGTGGCTCGATAGGGGCCAGTATGGGGGTCTGTGGATCAATAGGGGCCAACCTGGGGGGTGATGTGGACCAATAGGGATCAGTTTGGAGGGTGTGGCGTGATAGGGGCCAGTCTGGGAGGTGTGGCTCAATAGGGTCCAGTCTGGGAGGTGATGTGGACCAATAGGGGCCAGTCTAGGGGGTGCAGTGGGGCTAATGCAGTTAGAGAGATGAACAAACATTGGTCAGGAGTCTTGGAACACCTCATCCAGAGTAATCCAGGTAGGTCATCAAGTGGATGACGCACAGTTGGACCGTTTGATCCATCCGAAGAAACTAAGGGTAAGAGAGGTCAGAGGGCACCAGAGGACATACTGCTTGGGAAGAAGACTTGGGACCTTATTGATGGGGATTGCAGACTGAGGTCAATAGAGGGGTAAGACAAATGTGAAGGAGGGCAACAGTAGTTGCATGGTGGGGGGTAAGCGTTGAGGGGACCAGGGTAATACCGGAGGGGTGTTCAGGAGCACCCTGACTTCATGGAGGGGAGAGAGTGTTGGACCATATCAAGCATGGTCACCGGGTGGGTGGCAAGCCAGAGAGCTGCAAAACCAATGGGGTTAACGGGAAAGCAAGGGAATCAGAACGCTCAGTGACACAAACATCTGGAGGCTGGAATCCACTGGCTGAAGAGCGTTCATTATCACCTTGCATCACGCTGGAGATCAAAAACGCTGGAGAAGAAATAACCGTGAGTGCACCCAGAGTGGCGAGGCCTACTCCCCTTGGACTTTGAGATCTCACTGCTGGCTCGCCTCACAGCCAGTGTGTTTGGTACACAAGTGTCTCAGGCTCTGTGTGGGAGGAGGCTGTCAGACCCACCAACGTGAGGCCCTTTAGAGGGCAATAACATGACCCACAGCCCCACGCACTGTTCAGGATACAGGCATTCAGGGTCCCTCATCCCAGATCCGAATGCATTGGCTCCCTGTGTGCTGTACATTTCCAGACAGCACTGCCCATTTCATTCAACACCAACACACATAGGCACAAAGGCCAGGGAAGGAATGGGGCTGTTTAACCAGGAGGTGCCAGCAGACCCACTGCCCTATTTCCCAGTGGCTTTCAACATTGACATCAATCCATCCTGTATAGACACGGAGTTAGACATCATAGCAACATTCAGGGATACACCACACCCAAACATACATGTACAAAACCCGTTAAATTTAGACTCTGCCCCCAAAGTGCCTCCAAAATGTTTTTTTTTCTTGACATTGGAAGCAAGGCAGTGAGGGAAAATGTTGTGTCGAACAGTGAGCGTGGCAGAGCACCAGCCTTTTTCATAGGAGGATGCAGGAACAGAGATGGAGTGAGTGTGCAAAGAGAAGTGTACCACCTACCCTGGTGCAACAGAGAAGGTCATTGACTAACCTTTGGTAAGGACTGGGTGAGTGGGACCCCATGGGGATGGGCTATATAGTTAATGAGCTGAGTTTGGTAAGATGTGGTGGGAAATCTCGCGAGGCCTCGCGGCCAGAAATCCTCCAAAATACCCGACACAACTTAGTCAAAAAAACAAATGATTTAGCACAAAGCAAAATGGTGCTCCTCTGTATTCTGCTCATTTGACTGGGAGATTCTAAAAATAGTGAATGAGGTTAAAGCATCATAATAAAGAAAAAGAACAAACTGCTTCATTCCTACAGACCTCAAGTATTGTCAGCCTAAATCTTGTGTTAAAGAAAGCATTTGGAATCTGTTGCCAAAAGGAATTAGCAGAGATTGATCTGCCTTTGCATGGGTCTTGCGAAAGCACGCTATGCATTACAACCGCACTTTAGTAACCACCCAAAAATAACATTTCAAGTTCAATTATAAAAATGAGTCCAGGATTGGTGGAGGATGTCAGGATAGCTGACAACAAAATGTCCATGCCATGATCTGGTGACATTTTAGATTCTGAGCTCATTTCCACACTGAGGATTTAAGGTTTACCGAAACTTAGCAAGAATGTCTGTCTGGTTGGTGAGTGGTGTTGCATAAGATAGTCAGTGCCTGAAAGAGTTAGTTGACATCATGCAAGAAGCTCCGCCTATCAGGATATAAAGGGAGAGGCTGGGAGAGGCTAAACAATTTTGCAAGTTCTCTGAGTATTGGTTGCAAAGGCTGACAGTGGGAACAAAGGAGGAATAGGCCATTCTGCCCCTCACAGCGGTTCTGCCATTCGAACTCATGACTGATCATTTACACCAACACAGATTCCCATGCTATCCCAGGACACTTGATACCATTAGCAATTTGAAGTCCATCAATCCCTGTCTCCTCTTGCCTGCTCCTTGAGTTACTGATACTTTCTCCACAAGCTGATGCTGACTGCCTGTCTCAATGTCTCTTCTCAACCACCCCCACTAGGTCACAGAGACATAGAGATGTACAGCATGGAAACAGACCCTTCGGTCCAGCCCGTCCATGCCGACCAGATATCCCAACCCAATCTAGTCCCACCTGCCAGCACCCCGCCCTTATCCCTCCAAACCCTTCCTATTCATATACCCATCCAAATTCCTTTTCAATGTTGCAATTGTACCAGCCTCCAACACTTCCTCTGCCAGCTCATTCCATACACGTACCACCCTCTGTGTGAAAAAGTTGCCCCTTAGGTCTCTTTTATATCTTTCCCCTCTCACCCTGAACCTATGCCCTCTAGTTCTGGACTCCCCGACCCCAGGGAAAATACCTTGCCTATTTATCCTATCCATGCCCCTCATGATTTTATAAACCTCTATAAGGTCACCCCTCAGCCTCCGACGCTCCAGGGAAAACAGCCCCAGCCTGTTCAGCCTCTCTGCCTGCTCCTCCAGGTGATGCTGACTGCCTATCTCAGGGTCCTTCCCTCACCTGCTCCTTTAGGTGCCACTGACAGCCTGTCCCTGGTTCCTTCTTTTGCCTGATCCTCTTACTCTGACGTCTAGCCCAATGTCTCACCATGTCAATCAGATGGAATGCAACTAGTTATTAATTACGAGTTAAAAAACCTATTCTGTGGAGCCACAGTTGTGTTGAAGGCTTTGTATGGCCATCCTTCCCCACTTGGTGTCAGCAATTCAGACTGATCCCCATAAGGAGGACTCGGAACAGTATGTCAACTAGTTCCAGTGGAGAAGACCGGAATGTACCGCATATATGTGGAAGTTCTGGTGGCAGGGGACTGCGGCACTGACCCCTGAGGCAAAGGATGCCCAAACCTTTCTTGTACTGAACACAGAGGCACTCAGCTGGGAAATCCAGAATGGAAATACACATTGTAGAATCCCTACAGTGTGAATAGAGGCCATTTGGCCCATCAAGTCTGCACCAACACTCCGACCATCATAACCCCACATTTCCCATGGCTAACCCACTTGGCTTATACATCCCTGGACCCTATGGGCAATTTCAGCAGGCCATTCCACATCTTTGGACTGTGGGAGCAAACTGGAGCACCTGGAGGAAACCCACGCAGAGAGTGGTGCTAACCACTGAGCCACCATATAGATTTATTTGTTATTTTCCTGACCTTTCTGGGCCTTTGCTCACCTTAGGCACAAAGCACACACCCCGTTGGTGCCTGTGCTACATACTTAAAGAGTTTGGAGGTGGGGAACGTTTGTCTCTCCATCTCATCATTAATCAGATCAAAACGGGAAAGCGGAGGATAAGTCTAATGCTGCTTTTTTGTTTCCACTTTGTGTTCTGCCAGGCAAAAAAAAAATCCGAACCTTTCATGTGCAGGCGCTTGGTTTTGTGTTAATAATTCTCTATCGATATTGCAAGGTAGCTCCCATTTAAAATGGATGAGTCCATTGTCGAACGAGTGGGCACATTTCTCTGTTCACTCTGCAGTATGATTTCACAGCGAAAAACAAACCAGACACAAATAAATTTCAAGTGCCTAAAGAGAGACATTTAAAGAACTCAAGCACCTCCTTTCCTCTTCCACCAGCTTGTTTACTTTTGAATACAGTCCAGATTCACCTGTCCTCCCTTAAATTCAATACATCTCGGAAACAGGATCATGTGCAGGATCACTGGGATTAAAACAAAAATGGTGATTTTCTTTTTAGAAATACATTCACAGGGTGAGGGTGTCACTGGCTAGGCCGGCATTTATTGCCCATCCCTAATTGTCCTGAGGGCAGTTAAGTGTTAACCCCATCGCTGTGGCTCTGGAGTCACATGTAGGCCCGACCAGGTAAGGATGGCAGTTTCCTTCCCTCAAGGACAGGAATGGCCTATTCCTCCTATGTTCCCACTGTCAGCTGCTTGAAACTGAGCTCACGCAACCAATACTCAAAGAACTTGTTTAGCCTCTCCCTTTATATCCCGATAGGTGGAGCTTCTTGCATGATGTCAACTAACTCTTTCAGGCACTGACTGTCTTGTGCAACACCACTCACCAACCAGACAGACGTTCTTGCTAAGTTTCGGTAAACCTTAAATCCTCAGTGTGGAAATGAGCTCAGAATCTAAAATGTCACCAGATCATGGCATGGACATTTTGTTGTCAGCTATCCTGACATCTGGTGACATTTTAGATTTTCCTGCTCCTCGGATGCTGCCTGACCTGCTGTGCTTTTCCAGCACCACTCTCACCTCTGGATGAGCAGGCCAGCGATAATACCAACGGGCCACCACCTCCCCACAGTGAAGTGGATTCCTTCAGTTGCAAATGAGTTTATAACTATTTGTCCTGGTTACTTGCTCCCTCTCAACTGGTGCCTCATTCCTGATGTTTGTCATTGCTAATTAATGGGAGACATTTCTCGAAATATTACAAGTGTATGTGGATGCGGCTCAAATAGCCAACCGTACCAATCAGCAAGAAAAATATAATAACAGGATTTTACCAGCATGATTTTTGAACTCTACAATACAACAAAGATCTGCACCAAAGTCCAGTCACTTCACATCATGAGACTGCTTTGAACGAAAAGCTCATCGACTGGAGTGTGATAATTGATAGCAGATCAGTATTAAATCGAGGCGCAGGTAATGAGGTTGGGTGCCTAACTCAGTTTGTCTTATAAGAAGAATGAGGGTACATTCATCAGTGTTAAAGTAAATTACCCTGATTACACAGGTAGCTTCTATTGTAACCTACACGTGGTTCCTGTCTGTTAGTGCTCACTATCTCTTCTCTACAAATGAACTCATTTTAACAGCTTAACTAGATTTAAACCAATACTCCCTATGGCTTGGAGGGTTTGAAGTACAGGGAGAGGCTAAATAGGCTGGGGCTGTTTTCCCTGGAGTGTCGGAGGCTGAGGGGTGACCTTAAAGAGGTTTATAAAATCATGAGGGGCATGGATGGGGTAAACAGACAAGGTCTTTTCCCTGGGGTGGGGGAGTCCAGAACTAGAGGGCCATAGGTTTAGGGTGAGAAAGGGACCTAAGGGGCAACTTTTTCACATAGAAGGTGGTACGTGTATGGAATGAGCTGCAAGAGGAAGTGGTGGAGGCTGGTACAATTACAGCATTTAAAAGGCATCTGGATGGGTATATGAATAGGAAGGGTTTAGAGGGATATGGGCCAAGTGCTGGCAGCTAGGACGAGATTGGGTTTGGATATATGTTCGGCATGGACGGGTTGGACCGAAGGGTCTGTTTCCGTGCTGTACATCTCTATGCTGAATATAAAAACTACCTGCCTTGACAGAATGCTACTGGCTAACAGACCAAAGGATCTGTTTCTGTGCTGTGTATCTCTAAGGACAGAGATAAAAGGAAACTTCCAAAGTGCTCTGGAAAGCTCTCCATGGATAGATTCTTGGATAAGTTCAACAATTCCTTTAAGAAAAGCCAAGTGCCTCAAAATCCAGTCCAGCTTGTGTTAATTACAAATTAATGAAGGATGAGTCACCTTGAGTTTTCCCCAACTTTCAGTGCAGAGACATGTGCACACTATTTTAATGCTTAACAAGCTGATCAGATGCAAACAAAGCTCAATGAGAGCATAGATAAAATATGTTGATTTGTGATCAGATGGAGATTGTTTTACATTCCCTACAGTGTGGAAACAGGCCCTTTGGCCCAACCAGTCCACATCGACCCTCTGAAGAGTAACCCACCCAGACCCACTTCCCTCTGACTGATGCACCTATCACTGTGGGCAATTTAGCATGGCCATCTCACCTCACCTGCACATCTTTGGACTGTGGGAGGAAACCTGCACAGACACAGGGAGAATGTGCAAACTCCACACAGACACCTGAGGCTGGAATTGAACCTGGGATCCTGGTGCTGTGAGGCAGCAGTGCTAACCACTGAGCCACCATGCTGCCTCAATAAGAGGCAAATTGATACCCTGGAACATCTCATGCTGAAACACAGCTGGGTAAACATACCCAATAAGGGTCGAACCAAATACCTGACTTGTCATTGTACGTGAAAGGCAGCGTCTCATTGGCAGGACAGGTTGTGGAAACAACATGATGTAGTTTAATATCATAGAAGGAGGGTGTTCTTCTGGCACAATGGTAGTGCTCTGGAGCTGTGTAATTACATCTCTGAACAGGTCCATTAGCAAAATGGATTGATTAAACATTTAATATCATGTGAGGTCCAAGATAAAGTGACACTTTTGGGAAAGGGGAGAAAAGAAAATCTCATCCAAAGCCTGTGTCAAAGTTTCTTGCTACGTTTGGAGGATAAAATGATTCATGCAGTTTTATGAAAGAAAATGTGAGATGGAGGATGAACAGCATTTAGCCAGGCACTAACATCTAGGAAAGATAGGGATGTTGGAACTCGGATTATTTTGAGTAGGAATTAAGCACACAACAATCGATTTCACCCAAGAAAGCTTCTTCTAGAAGCATCCGTAAGCAACAAAGTGAATTCGGGCAAAGAAGAAAGAATGTGTGAGAGAGAGAGAGATGGCAGTCAGAGAGGTCAGAAGTGATGTTTTTCAGGGATGAGAACAGACTACAGTGCTAATTCTTACTTTGGGCACAAAACTGGCAGTCAGTGGGAGCTGCTGCCCTACGTCTTGAGCTATTATGAGGCCCAGGACACATTCGTATCAATTTGGCAAGCTATGTATGCCAAACCAGTGCTCCAAAGCAGCTCATGAGTTGACAAGGGCAGGGAATGATCTGGCTACCATGTAGAGCTTAATGCAATCCTAACTTCAGGAAGGAAGCAATCCCTGAGTGGGAGCATGCATGGGCCAGCTGCAGGAGCCTGATGTATTCTGTAGAGGCCAAACCAGGATTTTCCTGTTCTCCCTGTCCCTGCAAAGAGTCAGAATGGTTTGGGCTTCCCATTTGTTCCTCAAAGGTGAGATTTTCATGTGAACAGTAGACTCGGTCCTACCTGAAGTGAGTGGGCACTGTGATGATACTATGGTTTTAAGAGGTATATTTTGTCCTGATTTTTTTTGAAGGGAGATGTTAAGGCAGGGCTGCCGAGCTGGCTATTGAAAGCCCAGAAAGTAAACAACTTGTGGGGTCTTGGGTTTTTTTTTCCCCTAAGGTTGGAACAATAGAAGCAGCCTGAATGGGCATTCCCACAGAACCAGGAAGTTTAGTTTTAGCTTTTCAATAGCAGTTACTGCTGGGGTCTTGAGACTGGGTTTGGAAGCTGCAGGACATTTCTCGCTCTCTTTCTCTGTCTCACTCTGTTTTCTCTTGACATTTCTCTTCCTGGGCTGGAGAACAACATGTAAGACAATCTATTTTACTGAATGTGCCTTTGGCAAGGGTGTATTTATGGTTTGTTTCTATATTGGAACAGTTAATTAGTAGTAGTTAATAATCTCTCATTCTGTTAAGTTTTGCGAAAGAGTTATTATTCCAATGTCTTCTTTCTTTTATTGTTTTTTAACTATAGCATATGAATAAAGTGTGGAGAAAATGGGGACCGCAGATGGCGGAGATCAGAGTCAAAAAGTGTGGTGCTGGAAAAGCACAGCCGGTCAGGCAGCATCCGAGGAGCAGGAGGGCAACATTTCGGGCATAAGCCCTTCATATTCAAAATGTCGACTCTCCTGATCCTCAGATGCTGTATGAATAAAGTGTGTTTTGCTTCAAACCTGGTAGTTTGACCATCAGATTGCATCTGGAACCCAATGCCTGGCACTTGCCTTTAAAATAAGAAAGGGCCTAGGCTGTTTTCTTACAGTATTTTGAGGGAGGCCTGGTCTGGTCCATAACAGCACTCTGTCCACCCATCGAAAGATCCCGATAAAGAATGGCTGAACTGATTTCAGCTACATCTTTGACATGCATTGGAGGCCATTTTCTTGCACTAGTTCACAAGCCCCTGCCAGCTCAGGAGAGCCCTATGAATGTATGAGTGGAGTCACCTGCCTACTTCCTGCAGACTACTGAAAATAGATCTGGAAATCTGGGTCTTGGGGGCATACCAGAGGCATCTGAGGGGGAGGAGAAATCCACAGCATCAGGAGGAAGAGAAAAGGCCACAATCCAAAATGATACAGCTCACCTCCTCCCACCCTTAGCTCTGCATACAAGCTGCACTGAAATACAATCTGGACCAGGCAACTTCTCTTTCTTAGAGGAGATGAAATTTTGAGAGCTATGATTAAGTTGTGACTTAAAGAAGCACCTTTCATCAGCTGGATTGGTGGCAGGCAAAAAGGGAAGTGGGCTGACCAGCCCGGGGTGTGCAGAGTTTCAAATGAATAATACATCACCTGAAAAAAAAGTGATGTCTTTAAGATGAGTTCTATTGATTTCGTGTTATACTGCATATGCTGCAGATTTGTGTGTTTTCTTACAAGCCATACAAGTCTCAAAGCAATCGATAAAAATCAGATAATCTTCCATCTACGGAGGAGAAGGGGATTTCTATATAATTCACTGTCCAAATGAACCAATATTGCCTCAGGCCCTGCCCAATAACTCAATATCCCACAAAGATTTACTTCACAAAGCCAAAATCTGATCACGTGCCCCACCCACATTGTGACCAGCACCAAGGTAATTGGTTTTAGTTTTCAAGGAAATGTGAGCTTTTTTTTTTAAAAAAAGCAGACCAGCAGTGCAATCAGAAACTTGGAATCCAGTGTCAAGGAGAAAGGAACCGGAGATTTTGGCTCTAATTTTGAAGTCGTAACAAAATTCCAGCTGTTGATGTTCCAGCTAATCATAACGGCTGGTGGCCCATCAACAAAAAGCCTCCCAGCATGGGGAAAATGGCTGCTAGATGTCTGCTAGCCAGCAATACGATAGGCTGCAGGGGACAAAGCAGTAGTTCTTAAAGGGCAGGTGCTTACCACTGCAAGGGAGTTCCTTTCTGGTGCCAAAAGCTGCTCTTGATGGGAAAGAAGTTCCGACAGGCCACAGCCGAAGAGGAGAAGTGTGTGGCAGAAATGTCAGCAAACAGGAATGTGGAGTTCCTTGTTGTTGGGGAGTGGGTGAGGATGGAACCTTTTACTGAGGAAATCATAAACAACGTGTTTCAGTAGATACCAGCTGAGACGGGCGATCCTGCACTGGTACCTTGCTTCCAAAGTAGAGGTCAAAGCTGTCTGGATGGAGATGGCAGAGAGAATTCCTTCTTCTCGTTGTCTCCTTTTATACATAAAATGTGACTAATTTAGGTTGTCGAGAGATTCCAGGGCTGATCAAACTGTAGCCCAGCCAAAGTCAGTGTTGTTGACAGCGGCAAAAGAGGAAAATGATTAACTGAGCTGGAACACACAACTTAGGCCAACAATGAACATATACCTTTTCCCACACAATTCATGCTCTTTGAATGCTGGGTTGTAGATGAGTCTGATTCACTTGGCCATCATGATTTGTTCTCAGGCGTATTCACCACGCGATGAGTGAACTTTAGATTAATCGAGCTTGTGTAGACTTCTTTTAATTTGGAATAATTCAAGGTTGTTTGTTTAAACAGATTTGAAGGGTAGCTTGTTAACTTGGCATGGAATGTGGGCGTTGTTGGCAAGGCTAGCACCTATTACCCAGAGGGCAATTCAGAGTCAACCACATCACAAAGGGTTTGGAGTTACATAGAGGCCAGACCAGGTCAGGACAGCAGGCTTCCTTCCCGAAAGGACATTAGTGATCCACATTTTCTTTTCCAACAATGGTTACAAGTTAACTTTAATGAATTCAAATGCCACCATCTACTCTGCTGAGAACTGAACTCACATAAACAGAAGATTAGTCTGGGGTCCTGGATTACTAGGCCAATGATATTGCCATGACACTACTGCTGCAAGTTAGTACCAATGGCTCCTTAGGAAGAAAGTTATTCTGAGAAGATTACAGCAAGCAAGAATAAACAAGTACAGGTTAGGTAGAAGAA
This sequence comes from Chiloscyllium plagiosum, assembly GCF_004010195.1. Lineage (NCBI taxonomy): Eukaryota > Metazoa > Chordata > Chondrichthyes > Orectolobiformes > Hemiscylliidae > Chiloscyllium > Chiloscyllium plagiosum. The sequence continues at coordinate 3,744,576 of NC_057752.1, forward strand.
TACTTATAAGAGGCAAGTTCCAATAAGTCTCCATGGTATGCCTGGGCAATTTCCCACAATGCCAGGGAGATGCTGTCATGACCACAGATTATAACCCCCGATCTCCTATGGACATATCGAACCTTAATTCCACCATGCGCTTTTATTTAAAAGAGGACTCATATGACCAAAATGACTACAGATGTAATTTTAGTCGCTGTCAGGAGAGAGACCCTGAAATGTCGTAGCTGATTAAGTGTCAAGAAAGATTCAAAGGGATGAACTTAAAAAGGGAAAAATGCACTACAAGCTGAAGTGTAAACCCTTGGGAGTCTATGAACGAGATAGGGAAAATAAACAGCAGTTAGGGCAAGAGACATGTTTGCGTCTTATCCTTCCAAGAACACAAACGAACGTGGCCTAAAAATGAGTTCAGTCCTGGTTTGTGGAAAAGCATGCTCGAGGTAGGACCTGACTAAACGCCCTTAAGATACATTAAGGTGGTAAGTTCTCAGGTGCTAGTAAAAGGTATTGAAGGAGAGGATGTGCCAATTCCCCCTTACCAGCTGGAATGCAACATTGGGTAGCAACCAGTGACTATCAGAGTTGTTATCCACCTGTTGATGGAACAGGAAGTGACAGAATATATAAGCATAAAATAAAACAGTAAATCGGTTCAAAGGAGGAATAAATTACAAAATTGATGGCACATATTTGGAACAAAATCAATGAATTAATGGCACAACAGAAGTGAATGGGTATGATCTTATGACCGTTACGGTGACATAGTTACAAGGAGATCAAAGCCGGGAAATAAATATTCAGGGGTGTGTGAATTTTCGAAAGTACAGACAGGAGGAGAAGGGCAGTGGAGTTGCTTTGTTAGTATGAGATCAAAAAAATAAAATCGCACAAAACATTCGCCTCCAGATGCTCCGGTTTCCTCCCACAATCCAAAAATGTGCAGGTTAGGTGAATTGGCTATGCTAAATTACCCGTAGTGTTAGGTGAAAGGGTCTGGATGGGTTGCTCTTCGGAAGGTCGGTGTGGACTTGTTGGGCTGAAGGGCCTGTTTCCACACTGTAAGTAATCTAATCTAATCTAATCTAAAAACGATCTTGGATATATCTATTGGGTGGAAGTTAGAAAAAAAACAAAGGGAAAACACTGGTGGGAGTAGTTTAAAGGCTCTCTAACAGTAGCTGCTCTATTGGACAAAGAATAGATCGGGAGATCAAAAGGACATGTAAGAAAGGCAATATGGTAATCACAGGAGACTTCAACCTTCATGTAGACTGGGGAAATCAAATGGACAATGTCAGTCGTGAGAATTAATTCACAGAGTATATTTGGGACAGTTTCCTAGAACAATATGTTGCGGATCCAAGTAGGGATCATGCTGTTTCGGAGCTACCAAAGGTGTAGGCCAAGGGTGACTAATGCAATTATTTGCTGTTGCATCTTCAGCCATCTTCCTGTGGAGTTATTAGAATTGTTAGAACTTGTTAAAAGTCGAGAGCAGGGAAAATCATCGGCCTACGGATTTCAATTAACAGTACTTCCATTTCTGGCACAGCTGTGGACATGGGACATTCGATGGATATTCAGACACAAACAGAAATTGCTGGAAATGCTCAGCAGGTCTGGCAGCATCTGTGGAGAGAAAGCAGAGTTGATGCTTGGGGTCTGGTGACCCTTCCTCAGAACATGAAGCATCCTCTGTTCTTTCGGTTTCCAAATATTCAAAGAGAATTTATGTAAACCTTCCTAGATTTTATTTGCCCCCACTTCTGTGTGCCTTGCATCACCATGAGGCATTCCCTATATGCAATGAAACACAGAAACTTCCTTCTTTTCAAATATCCCCTGTGACTCAACGCCAATTAATGCTCCTTCCACATCCATTCTCCCAGCATGCTCTATGTATATAACCATATAATAACAATGGCAAGCATGGAACTGCAGACTAAAATAAATGCTTTCTGACAATAAAAAACTGCTGTTCCAACTACATTATGAGAATAATCTATCAGTCAAGATTATTGAAGTACCGATAACAGAAGCATTTGGTCATGACTCTGTCACGGCGACACAATGAAAATTGTGGGAGGGATATGAGATGGCCAGAATGGAGCTGGCCAAGTCAGTCACGTGAAGTGGGCTTACACTTAACCCACACTTGTGAAACTGGCAAGTGCCATAGTCCCAGAATTGGTCAGGTTTTTAAATGACTCTGAATTATTCTTACTCTGAGAGAATACAGTCTGAAACGCACGAACTGCCAATCGTACATGTTGTTCAACAATAAATTTCAGTGAAAGTCAGTGGAAGTTCTTGCTGATGGAAGGCCAGTTTACTCAAAAAAAAAGGCAGAATGTGTCAATGTGCATGATATAAATATTCATGACCAAACCTTTCATATCTGCCAAGGTTCACTGCAGCTGAAGTTATTTATTCACTTTATCATCAGATGCCAGCAAAAAGAGATAAGGGCAAAACAGTTAAGCTCAATCTATCTGAAACCGGCCTCTGTTAACATTCAAGCCAGACCTGTGATATTTCTTTTCACACTGTTGCTTCATCGTTATTGTTTCATTCTCAATGTAAGTGTAAACCCCACCATTCATTATTAGATTATGAGATGGATTGAGGGGACGAAACACCTCAGTATATTAAATGAGGCAATCACCTCCCCACGAGATTATTGACAGAGATTCACAAAAACAGACCTCGGATTCAACAAGGCTTTCTTTTTTGCAATGTCTCAATTTGGCTGGCTGTGATTGAGGTGGGGAACTTGTTTGGGATGGAGAAACACCAGCACCTGTGTTCCACAATACATTGAACTTGCAGGGGAGGACATTAACCTGTGAACTGACTGAGTCATTGCACAGTCTGGCTTCATGAGGAAGCTGACACAAGGAGGAATGTCCAATTTATAGCATGGCCCCTTTCATATCACATGTAGAGTTGAAATCCATGGTCCTGCTCTTAAGTTGTTGATTTCATCCAATCTTTGTCTGCTTTATCCATTAGTGAGATATCAGTGCAGAGGATAGTCATTTCCAGAGCTCTAAAAGGACAAAAGTTAAAACAGACAAAAAATGAGCAAACAAGAAAGGTAAGCATAAATCAGTTTAACTTGCCTGTTTTTTGAGAATCTGACTGCAGGCTTATAAGAAAAACTTCATCCACCTGATGAAGGAGCGTCGCTCCAAAAGCTATTGCTTCCAAATAAACCTGTTGGACTATAACCTGGTGTTGTGTGATTTTTAAACTTTGTCCACCCCAGTCCAACACCGGCATCTCTAAATCATCAGTAGGTTAGGTTTGAATTTAACCTCCCCTTGCATTCCCCCAATGTCCCCTGCCACTCAAGTTGAGCTCAAAAATGTTGCCTGTACTATTCTGGACAAAGTGAAACAGCTGCTTTTCCCCATTACCAAGTCTTGGATACAATCGCTATTGAGTGTTCCTCTCCATTGGGCCACCTCTGAGCTAATACTACCCTGATGCTGTGCAGGGAGATATCGCATGTCAACACCAGATCTCACTGAGGATCATAGTAGGCCAACACCTTAGAGGATGATAAAGGTTTCTTCACTTCCCTGAAAGTTATGGCATGGCCAATGGATCCTTTTCAAGGTTGACCCCTTTTTATGAGTTGATGCACGGGTGCAAGGATGGAGGCCAGGTTATGTATGAACTTTCCATAATAATTCACCAACAGAAAGAAAGACTGATGTTCCTGCACAGATGTTGGAGCTGAGGCACCTTTGACTGCCCTCACTCTATCTTCAAATGGGTGTGACCCAGTCTTGTCATCGCTGTTGTCCAAGTAAGTCATTTGCGGTGCCTGGAACACACATTTTTCCCCTCTGGGAGAAACACCTAAGTACTATGTCCAAGTTCTCTAAGTGTTCCTTATTGGTCTTCCCTGTTATTAACATGTCATCTGGATAAATGGCAACCTGAGGTAGACCTTGTAAAATGTTCTCCATCGTCCGCTGAAAGATTGCACAGGCTGATGATACCCAAATGGCAGTCTGGTATATCAGCACAAACCCTTATGGGTATTTAATTGTAGCATACCGCTGGGAATCCTCATCTCACCGCAATTGCAAATACATATGGCTCATGTCCAGCTTTGTAAAGGACAGTCACCCTGCCAGCTTTGTGTACAAACCCTCTATGTGAGGGATTGGTATTTATCCAGTGGTGATAAGTGGTTTACTGTTTGTATAAAATACTCACAAAGGTGAGCCAACCCATCGGGCTTCACAATCAGTACGCCTGCTGCTGCCCATTTGGTTTGATGATTCCTTCCCTTTCCAGTCTCCCTGATTTCTGCCTGTTTTCACCCATAAGGCATATGGCACTGGGTGGGTCTTAGAGAATCATGGAACTGTGTCCTGGTCAACATGCAAGGTAGCCTTTGCTCCTTTAACAATCCCTAGACCTTCCTGAAAATCTTACAGGTATTTAATTAGGACCTCACCTCAGGCAGCCATTTTCTAATCGTGAGCCAATCAAGGTGAATCTCTCTCAATCAATTCCACCCCATCCAGCTTGGGCCCGAGCCTGTTACTACAGTCACTGAACCAGCTGCTTCTCATATCAGACTGGAACAAAAGTTGTCCCCTTAATCAGTACCAGTTCCCCAGTTTACGTTCTCAGTCTAGCAGAGGTCATGCATAAACAGAAGGGTTGGAGTTCAGAGTGAATTTTATTAAATACTGGTTCCACAATCCCTGATACAGCCGTGCCAGTATCAACCTCCATTTGAACTGGGTGACCATTTAACCAGACATTTATTTTGATTGGTTCTGATTTGGATGTTGCTAAGTAATGTAGCTGTTCCAAACCAGATGTAGGTGGGCTTTCCAGGGTGTGCACTCTCCTGGTTACCAGTCTGTCACTGAGTTCTCTCACTCCATTTCAGTCTAGTGGGACTATCTTGCTATCTTGAATCCACAAACCATCAGCAACTACACTGGTTTGCCGATCTGGATCCTGAAAAAAAAATGTTAACCATTTGGCCGAGGCTTGGCTTTGTTTTGGGGTTTTGCTGTGGGCTGACAGAGAGTCCCTCTGCTCGTGATAATGTCCTGAGTGAGACTACACAATTGCCTTCACTCAAGTGGTGTTTCCCAAGCTCAGTCAGACTGGTGAGGTTGCCCACTTCCATCAGAATACCCTGTAGCTCCCATGCTCCATTTTCTAATGACAAAGCCAGTTGTAGTATCTGTTTGAAGTCCAGTTGGACTTCAGCTAGTAGGTGCGTTTGCATGGTTACATCATTAATCCTACATACCAAAAAGTTTCTCAGCATCTCATTAAGGGTTAAAGCCTCTGTCAGTCATCTTAGCCTTGTTAAAAATCCTGATATGGATTCCCCGGTTCTTGAACTGCCAAGTAAACCTGATAATGTCTCAGAATTGGAGTTGTAATTTTCTTTAGCTAACCCTTGAAAAGTTTTTGTATCTGATGGCTCAGGGAAAGTTAGGCTCCTCATAACCAAAAAAGCTATGGGTCCACAAGCTGTCAGAAGAATTACTCGTAGATTTTCATCTGCCCCAGTGTCAGGTGCCCGGAGAAAAAAAAAAACATTCTTTCCACATACTGGGCCCAGTCTTTGACGGCTGGTTCGAATGAGTCAAGCTTCCCAAATAATGGCATGATGCCAGAAATGCTTACCCCAACTCAAAGACAACTGGTATAAGCGAATTTCTTCAGGAGCATGCTACTCTCTCATCACCACCTGGTATCCCGTCACCAAGTCACCCTTTATTTACAGTTGGAGAGTCCTTGACACTGATCCAGCCCCCTCAGAGCCAGCTCTGAGTGAGCAGAACTTCTAACACTCCTTTTTTTTAAAATTTTATTATTAACCAGAACAAATTACCAACAAACAGTTAACATGAACAGCCATTTACAAGAAACAGCAATTTACAGGGGAACGGGGCAGCAAATCCAGACCCCAAACCTCACCATACAACCAGTTCACAGGGAAAAGAGGATGAACCTCAAATCCCACTTTCAGTCATCATAAAAGTAACAGTAACAAATACATACAAGACAGTCCAATCAAATGAGAAACAGTGCATAGAATACAGACACCCTCAGCAACCCAGCAAGCCGCCTGTCCCACTCACCTTCCGGCCACTCTAAGGCAGCCCACTACCACGCCATGTCCAGCTCTCGGCCCGCTCCACACCCCTACCAGCTTTTGGTCCGCTCCAACACCTTCCGACCACCTCCAGGACAGCCCGTCCCGATTACGCCTTCTCAGGACGATAGCGCTCAGAACAGCCTACCCACCTTCCGGCTCTCAGGGCGACTGGCATCGGGATGGCCTACCCACACTCCAGCTGTTTGGGCAGCCTACCCACCTTCAGGTTCACAGGAGGTCCTCCCCACCCTCCAGCTCTCAGTGTGACAGCTTTCAGGATGACCTATAAGCCCACAACTCACAGCAAGGCCTGCTAGACCCAGGGACACACAAGACAGTGCAGGTGATAATCCCAACAAGCAACAAGACAGAGTCAATTACCAACAAACAGAGTCCTTTCTGGTACACAGAGTCCATTACCATAAACAGTTCTCTTCAGAATGCAGAATCCATTCCCAGGAACAGAGTCCACTCCAGTTTACAGAATACATTGTTAGAGATAGAGTCCACAACCAAAGGCAGAGTCCACTCCTGAAGGCAGCAAATACATACCCCACAGCACACACACAGGTGTTCAGTCTCCATAGAGGCCTGGTTTATCCACAGACAACCAGGCCAACTCACAGGAACACAGTACATTGTAAAGGTATGGTTAACTCACGGGTTTTGTCCACTCCCGAAGGCAGAATCCACTCCAGGATGCAGCAGATGTTCACCTCCCAACACACACAATCACAGGTGTTCAGTCTTTACAGAGGCCTAGTCCTCCCACAGAAGGCCAGGCCTACCCACACAGGAACAGTTCATCTGGAAAGGCGCAGTATCTCACAGGGGGTCAATCCAAACACCAAAGCATAAAACACATGCAAAAAAAAAAAGGAAAGAAAACCAGAATGCGAGGGCTATGCCCTGCCACAAAAATCAACAGAATTCTTTTCTCAAATTAAAAGAAAAACGAATATCACACAGGCTGCAACCAGCCAGTGAAATAACAGTTCCTATTGAGAACTGAAATACACCTGTAACGAATTGACTGTTTAGACCAGCCAGTTCAGGAACCAGGTTCCCCCCAAAAAAACACAGAAACCAACTGTAGCAGTACACACTGGCTGTGTGGCCAGTCAGCTCAGTGTCAGTCACCTGACACAAATGGAGAGTCTTTGACACTGATCCAGCTCCCTCAGAGCCAGCTCTCAGTTTTCTTTCTTTTCCCAAGTGGCCAGTGACAAACACTGCCCTTCACATCAAAGGGCAGTGTGTGTGATCAAACAGTGAAGGGGAGGG
>NC_057752.1:3752510-3775617 GCF_004010195.1 Chiloscyllium plagiosum
AGTGTCCCCAAGGCAAGTCCCAGGCAGAAGCAGTGGATGTGGGCCTCTAACAACAGCAGCAGTGATGGTGGAGGTCCTGGGAGGTGCCCCAAGGCAAGTCCCATGCAGTAGCAGTGAGGCAGGTCCGGGCGGGGTCCCAGAGACCAGCAGTGGGAGTGGGCCCCAGGTCAGCAGCAACACTCCCTTGACCTGGGTGAGGCCCAGGCTGCAGCTCCAAAAGTAGGCCCAGGACTCAGAACTCTCACCTCCTCCTCCTGCCTCTGCCTCCTCCTTCTTCCTTCTTCCCTAGAGCTCTCTCGATGTGGGGCAGCTGGTCCAGGGATAGTCCCTTTCCCCTCTGACACCTTCAAGGAGGAGAGTCCTTGCACACACACGCACATCCAGCTTCCTCAGAAGCAGCTCTCAGAGTGAACAGAACCTCTGACCCTCCTGTTTATTTCTGTCAGCCAGAGCTCCCTGATTGGACTAGATTAACAGCCCCAATCAGGGAACTCAGATTCTATGAGGTCCATCTGACTGACCTCATTACAATCACTGCAATAACATTTCCAATTTTATCATTTCTTCTCAAGATCCAGTTCCTTTGTCCTGGTTGTATTGGTCACTCTGTTCCGTATCCTAGCAATAGCTGTTATATTTTATATATACTGTGGCGAGCAGAACTGTACACTGTGTTCCGAGTGTTGTCACATCAATGAATATTAAGTGGCAATATTACTTCACTATTCCAGCTCAACATTAACCTTTTAAGGCATCCCAACATTTGATTTGCTTTACTCACTGTCACTGAGCATGCAAGGGCCACAGGCTACAGATGGGAGACCTCAGTTTGCAAGTTCCTAGCTTGACAGGTTATCAAGCGTATAACAGTACTTCAACCATAATTGAAGATCTACTGCGGTTATATCATACTCATTGCTTTTTAAGTTTGATAAGATTTATTTTCTACACTTTCATCTGCACACACTACGTTTATGTCATGTACCCAGACCTGTGGCAAAGTTGCTCTGTAACCACCTGCAAAAAGCAGTTTAAGGCAACTCCTGGTCTCTCATTATAGGGCAATGCTCTACATTGACAAGGTGCATGAGCAGAATGGCACAACCGAGGTTAGGAATTCAGAATAGTAACACGTCTTATCCCATGCAAATATCAGATCACCACACCACCATTACAAGACTTACTCCTTTTAACTTTGAGAATCATGGTTCCAGTTCCTTAACTTCAGTTAAAGGTTCAAGACAGCTAATGTAATATTAGAAATGATCTTTTTCTTTCAGCATTCAACACTTTGACGTATGTGGTATAATCCTTTTGTTTGTGAGCATTCCATCAAAAAGGAGCCCTTCAAATAGCACAGGAAGAATCATGTATCTTGCCCTGAACAACTTGCCCTTACAATGCAAAGTTCCTCCTTGGAGTCAAGAGCTAACATAAAAAGGTCAAATGACAGATCTTCCACTTTCCTAGTCAGACGTGCCCTTTGGCAACATTTCGACATGCACTTTTGTTCCTCCAAAATAATATACTATTTCTGGTTTTGCAAGAAAGGATTAACTCTTTGCACTCTTCCAAAGACAGCTCGATCATAAGACAAGGTCAGGTGTATGAGAGGACATGCTGTTAAAAAATAAATGTCAGGCCGGAGGTAGATTGAAATGGACAGATTTAAGCTTCTTACTTAGGCTCCATCATGGACAAACACCCTGATGGCTTAGTGTGCCCCATTGTGTGGTTCCATACGGAGCGATGAAGTGTAAAATGTCCCAGTTTGGTCTGGCAACAGTTGCATCACTACATATGGAGACCGTGGAGCGAGGAAGAGAAAGAACTGCCAGACTTCATGCTCCTGGTTGCTGTTTCTACTAGACTGTACATTTGGATTGCTTTAATCTCGACTCCAGGACAAATTCCTCACCAACACATACAGCCTGGAATCCTGCATTAAGATTAGTAAGGTCTAGAGAAAGCCACTGGCACACATTATAACAGTGTTTCTTTACCAATCAGTATCGTAGAAAGGGCTGAGGGAATGTGAGTTCGGTCTAAACAGTGCAGTAAAACTCATTCTAGGTTGATACTAAATTGGGCTCTTCGCAAAAGTTTGATGAAGGCTGCTTAATTATAAACAGTTATGCCAAGGTGATGGCAAATTGAGAAGAATTGACATTCTTGGAGCTGTTTAACTCAGTTTATCATGTCAGCCTCCAGTGTCTTTCACCAATAGACTAGTTAATGGCTGTAGGTTACCTTGGGGAAAAGTTAAATGGCTCCACACCTTTATCTCCAGTCTGGGAGGTGAGATTCACTCCATCTTCCAAGTACAGCAAGATCTAGGATTCCAACAGCAGGAGGCAAAAATGATGGTCTATGGAGTATCTCTTAAACTAGAGGGAGAATAATTGAATTTGAGTCTCTGTATAACATTTATTTATCTAAAGCAGTTCTTATTGGATTAAATGTTCTTTGTTTTTACCAAGTGACTTTCTTGAGTTAAATCCAGAAAAAAATCTTATTAAAGCCTGTCAAATGTTACTTTAGTATCCATTTATAATTTAAATATAGAGTACATTTGTATCGCAATTATCTGCTCTTTAACATGATTGTCATGGATTGAAATTTCAGAAGGATTTTATTTCTGCAAAACAAAAGGAATTATCTCTTTAAAACCTAACTTTGGAGGGAGGGAGAGGATCTGTAGTTTGAGATTCAATACACACACGCGCACACACACACCCCATTTGGGTGGATGAGCAGCAGATTATGTTGTGCTATCTGGGGCTTGGAGCAGGGAAGAGCCCAGAGCAACATCTGAAGCAGTGAAACTTCCAAGCACAGATGAAAGAGACGAATAATCTTCTCACTCCCAACGAACTCTAAAATGAATAAGTAAACTCATGCAGACATAAACTATTCATCAAAGTATGAATTTTAAAATAATTCCCATGTCATCATTTTATTTACTACTTGGGGGCACAGGTAGAGAAAGAGGCAAGTGTAATGAGGGTCACATTGGCATAATGACATTAGAAAGATGTGTCACGATCCACTGCATTGAAGGCACACATACACCTACCCAATAAATAAAGCACTCATCAACTTCCTCCCTTCATTAACAATATGAAGGACAGACCTATTTGATGTTTGCACAATCTTAATTGTGGACAAAATGGCTGCCACAGTTCCCATAACAGCCACATCATTGCAGAGAGTGGTGCTGGAAAAGCACAGCAGGTCAGGCAGCATCTGAGGAGCAGGGAAATCGACGTTTTGGGCAAAAGACCTTCATCAGGAATGAGCTGCTGTGCTTTTCCAGCACCACTCTAATCTTGACCTCTGATCTGCAGTCCTCACTTTCACCTACATAATTGCAGAAGTCTTTTGAGAACACAATGTGGTTTGAGGTACAACTTGCATCTATATAGAGCCTTATACTGCAAAGCCCGTTACACGCAATAGATTTTATGTTTGCCTGCAGCAACTGTTACACGGATGAAGAGGGGGGAGGCCTACTCCCTCCACCTCACTCTCTCTGTAAACAGTGAGATCAATTGGGATCAATATGTGCCCGGAGGAAGTTAAACTGGATTCACTGCATTTTACCTGCCTGCTTTCTGTCAGGCTCAATGATTCCAGCACACCAGACTGACATCTGGAAGTATTATCAGCATAATTACTACGACGCCTCAGATTGAAGCGCCTAGCAATATGCTGCCTTTAAATGATCAGGTCAGGCAGCATCCAGGGAACAGGAGAATCAACGTTTCGGGCATAAGCCCTTCTTCAGGAATGAGGAAAGTTTGTCCAGCAGGCTAAGATAAAAGTTAGGGAGGAGGGACTTGGGGGAGGGGCGTCGGAAATGTGATAGGTGGAAAGAGGTCAAGGTGAGGGTGATAGGTCAGACTGGGGTGGGGGCGGAGAGGTCGGGAAGAAGATTGCAGGTTAGGAAGGCGGTGCTGAATTCGATGGATTTGACTGAGACAAGGTGGGGGGAGGGGAAATGAGGAAACTGGTGAAACCCGCTACCTTTTACCTTAGCCTGCTGGACACACTTTCCTCATTCCTGAAGAAGGGCTTATGCCCGAAACATCGATTCTCCTGTTCCCTGGATGCTGCCTGACCTGCTGCGCTTTTCCAGCAACACATTTTCAGCTCTGATCTCCAGCATCTGCAGACCTCACTTTCTCCTGCCTTTAAATGATGTCCAGTAATCTGACCGAAACAACAAAAATACTAGCTTCTGAAACTAGCTTGCCATGGTCATGAAATGTTCGAAGTGTGGCACATGAGCAATTCCCTCTGATTAGGGATTTCATTTGGACAGCCACTTCCATGAATTGCAGGTTTCCCTCTCCATATCTTTTAGTTGTTGCCTCGTTACATATTTGGACATTTAGAAATTACGGTATCCACTTCAGGGGTGGCACGGTGGCCCAGTGGTTAGCACTGCTGCCTCATACACCAGGGTCCCAGGTTTGATTCCAGCCTTGGGCGACTGTCTGTGTGGAGTTTGCGCATTCTCCCCGTGTCTGCGTGGGTTTCCTCCGGGTGCTCCGGTTCCCTTCCAAAGATGTGCAACGGTTCAGGTGAACTGGCTGTGCTCAATTGCCCGTAGTGCTAGGTGCACTAGTCAGAGGGAAATGGGTCTGGGTGGGTTACTCTTCGGAGGGTCAGTGTGGACTGGTTGGGCTGAAGGACCTGTTTCCACACTGTAGGGAATCTAATCTCCGAGAGACAGATGAAATCTTACATTTTCCACCTCCCATGTCAATGCGGCCACTAACCACGGGAATGAGCTGTAGTGATAGGCTTGAATACCTGATTTCAACATTCAACATTGATTTGTGTCACTTTCCTCATTAACGCCTACGTTGTCTTCACAGTGGGGCAACATGATTTGTTCCTTCGCCAAAACACTGAAGGTGTGAAGGACTTAATGACATAATCTTGCCTGACAGTCCTATGTTTTCCAGAGGGACTGCTCCATTCTCGGAGGTGCTGCCTTTTGAATGAAACTTAAATCAGACATCTTCCTACTCAGGTCAAGAGTCAAGAGGAGCTTTATTTGCTATTTCTACCATATGCGACTGATACAGCAAAAACCAGACAGCGTTCCTCCAGGACCAAGGTGCTACATGGACAGTGCAAACTACACGATCATACACAGGGCAGCATAAAGTGCAAAACACGCAAGACAGCACAGTAATTCCTGACACTTCAAGACAACAGGCAGTGGTGTACAAATTAAAGTGTAATTAAAGAATGATAATTAATAAAACATTGTTCTAGCAGCAATTCGTAGTTGTGCAAAGAGTTTCAGATAGAATAGAGTCTGATCATACAGTGTTAAGGAGCCTGATGGTCCGGGGGAAGAAACTGTTGCATAGTGAGAGACCGAATGCTCTGGTATCTTCTGCCACATGGCAGGAGGGAATAGAGTTTGAGGGAGGGACGAGTGGGCTCTTCCATAATGCTCTTAGTCTTTTGGAGACAGCGTGTGGTGTAAATGTCTGTAATGGAGGGAGGAGAGACCCCGATGATGCTCTCAGCTGCCCTCACTATCCAGCGTAGGGTCTTATGATCTGAGACGGTGCACTTCCCAAACCAGGCAGTGAAGCAGCAGCTCAGGGTACTCTCAATGAGCCCTCTGTAGAATGTGGTGAGGATGGGAGGGGTGGGGGGTGACATTAAGCACATTCAGAGAGGAGCAATGGGGTGGTTCATCAAGCATACTGGTAGAGTCCCTACCTCTGAGCTAGGAGTCCCAATTTCAAGGCGTGTAACAACATCTCTGAATAGGCTGATCCTCAGAGAGATTCGAGGAGTTGTCCCAGTGTTCTGCTCAGCATTCCTACCTCAATTAACAATACCAAAAAAAAAAGTGACTGTTCATTCATCCCTTTAATACGGGTTGAATCGATGGACAAAATGGCTGCTGCTTTCATCCACGTGAGTAAGCATTAGCTCAATGAATCAGAAGGTCCCGGGTTCAAGACCCTTTCTCAAGTCTTCGGCACATTAATCAAAGCTGACATTTCGGTATCGAACTGAGGGAGTGCTGCACTGTCAGAGGTGTCACCTTTCTGTTGTAATGTTCAAACAAGGTCCCATTTATCCTGTTGGGGGCCCGATTTGAAGAAGAGCGAAGCAATTCTCCACGATGTCTAGGCCCATATTTATGTCTCAACCAACACCTAACAGAGAACATCTGATCATCTGGGGGATGCCACTGCATGCAAAGTGGCTGCCACATTCCCTACATTACAATAGTGGCCACAGTCCATTGGCTGTAAAATGTCCTGAGGTCATGAAAGGTGATAGAAGATGTGATGCACTTATGATGTTTGAGAGATGTGACTGGAAAATCTTTTTCATCATTTCAACCACAGATATTACTATTGGAAAGAGCAATTACTTGAAAACCTGCTTTTGAAGATTATTGACTAAGCCTCATACCATGCTGCGATGTGAGGTTGGAGATCTAATTGAGGTTCAGAGGTTATCCAGGGAGCAGGCATTGGTCTGCCTGGGAGTTACAACATCTGACTGGAACATGTCCCAAGCCAGCCCGATTTTTTATTTGTCAGTGCCAGCTGTCCCTCTATTGGAGGATGACGTCAACTTCGGGTTGCGGGTTCCTGTCGTGGGGTCTTCATTCACTGAGCAGGCTCCTTCTCAATCTGCAGATTTTTGGGCATGTGGGATCGGTCACCTCACAAGCGAGTGGGATCCAGAGAGCAGGGTTCTTTTCTTTCCTTCTCAGCCGCCATTCTGCCTCATACGGTATTTCGACACAAAGCAAGATGCAGTTTATTGGACAACTTGCCTCCATTTTGAACAACTGTCCTTCCATCCATTCCTGTCAATGCTGCTGATATTCCCTGTACTGGTGTCACTTGATGAGTTTCTGGTAATGATGAGATGTAAATGGCAGAAGTAATAGCGAGGATTCAAACAGCAAAGTCCATCAGTGAAAAACAAACACAAATGGTGGCATGAGGCCATTCCATTTCAAAAATTCATAAAAAATATCTTTATGTTCGTTTCTGTACAATGGCATATGAAGAAACAAACAAACATTGGAGTTTTACTCCATCCAACAAACAAACCCTTGGCATTCCTGAATTGTGCGAGACTGTATTTCCATGCACTTGAGACACCAGGAGAGTCTGATAACTGAACGGAGCCTCAGTTAACTTCAGCAGACAGTGGTCTTTCCCCACCATGCCTTGGCAGCAGCTGCCCCAGGCTTTACTACATCCCTCAGCGTGTCATCCTGGACCTTGGAACGTGCCAGTCTGTAACACTCAGTCAAGGCCAACTGAGTAAAAATGTGCAAAAGGTGACAAAGATGTCCCTCAGCTCCTCTGCAAGCTATTGCTTCAGTGGCTGCAGGGGACAGTAGTTGGAGTAGATTAATTAGAGTAGATTCCCTACAGTATGGAAACAGATCCTTTGGTCCAACAAGCCCACACCGATCCTCCGAAGAGCAATCCACCCACCCATTCCCTACATTTACCCCTGACTAATCCACCTGACACTACGGGCAATTTAGCATGGCCAATTCACCTAACCTGCATATCTTTGGACTGTGGGAGGAAACCGGAGCACCCGGAGGAATCCCACGCAGACACAGGGAGAATGTGCAAACTCCACACAGACAGTTCCCCAAGGTGGGAATTGAATACTCTTTATAGTGAGGGATTACAGGTTACTCCTTTGAGCAGAATGTTGGTGAAGTGCCTCAATGGTAAACAATTATAAATTCTGTTCTAGACCATAAATTAACTAATGTAATTTGTAGGCTATAATAACTAATAGATCGCAGCATCGCCTAATGGATGCAAAACACAATAACAGTGATTAGCTCAGACCTGGCATTATCTCTGCCAAATGATAGTTAAATCAAATTATCTTGGGTCAGTGTCCTTTTTCGAAGAAACATGAAGTTCCGGTCACATACCGAGCAGTTGTTGCTGTACTCCAGCTTCACTTCATTCTAAACATCAGGTTTAAGTACAATAGTAATGACTGAGATGTTTGATTTAAGACATACTAGAACATGCTTCATTGCTTCCAAGTATGCTGCAATAGGAAGAGTAGAGAAGCTATTATACTTGAACTCTCTGAAACTCTCCCCAATTCTGAGAGTAACATCTAAATACATAGCTCATGGGCAATGGTTCATGAAAGAATTTGTTTCAGAAGCTTTTAGTCACAAGCACTGCAGGCAAAAATGATTGAAGACGATTGTTTTCTCAGCTTGGTAAACACCATCAATTATTCAATGTCCCACATATTAAATGGGACCTTTTTTAAAATACACACTGGAACACTGCACAATGTAGGTCTTAAAGTGATAAGTTAAACACAGTTAGATGTAATTTTTCAGTTGCATCATTCCTCAGGCCATCTGTTGCTGAAACCCTCATCTGCTTTTTTGCTTCCTCTGACCTCAAATATTCCAATACTTTCCCATCATCAATATGCACAAAGTTATCCAAAACCCTGTTGTTTACACCTTAACTCACATGAATTTTTATCCATGCATCACTTAAATGGCCACTGGCCTACACTTGGTCCTGGTACAGCAATGCCTCCATTTTAAAATTCTTAAATTTGTTTGCAAACCCCTGGCTCCTCCTTATCTCTGAAATCATAGAGTCATAGAGATGTACAGCATGGAAACAGACCCTTCAGTCCAACCCGTCCATGCCAACCAGATATCCCAACCCAATCTAGTCCCACCTGCCAGCACCCGGCCCATATCCCTTCAAACCCTTTCTATTCATATACCCATCCAAATGCCTTTTAAATGTTGCAATTGTACCAGCCTCCACCACATCCTCTGGCAGCTCATTCCATACACGTACCACCCTCTGTGTGAAAAAGTTGCCCCATAGGTCTCTTTTATATCTTTCTCCTCTCACCCTAAACCTATGCCCTCAAGTTAATATCCTCCTCATTATTTTTTTCTGTTGCACAGGTCTCCAATTGGCGTGCACGAAACCTCTTGGATGCGCAGCTGAGAGAGAATATTGTCTGTAACCTGCCCCATCCTTCTCCCCTCCTGAAGCCCCTCCATACACTGTGTGCTGTCTGTTCAATTTCACTGAGCACTGGCAGCTTGCCAATATTTTGTACAAGCCACCCAACCAGGGAAACAGTTTGTGATGGCACTGGCTGTTAGGGGTGTCTCTTCCAACACCTGTCCAGCTTGCACCAGAGTGGAACATTGCCCCGAACTGCTCTTTCAAAGTCTTAACAGAGTCTGTTTTTGCAGCTCCTTCATTGGACTGTGACTTCTGCTCAGGATTGGACGTTTTATAACAAGCAAGGATGGAACATAAACATAAGATTAAGTCAACTTGCCTATAGTCAGACAGCAGGGAAACAGACCCTTTAGTCAATCCCAAACTCAACTAGTCCCATCTGCCTGCTCCTGGCCCATATCCCTCCTAACCTTTCTTGTTCATGTCCTTATCCAAATTAACCAATAATAACCACCACTGCACCCGGTACGGAGGAGGGAGGGCAGGTCTGAAGACCTCCTCGTGGGTCTGCTCCTGGGCCTGGCGAAACTGACCATAAACAGGTCCAGGCAGCGGGCCGTGGAGGGGGTCGTTAGGGCCGACTGCCTGCCCCTCTTCCGCGGTTACGTTAGAGCCCGGGTGTCCTTGGAGAAGGAGCACGCGGTCTCCACCAACACCCTGGAGTTGTTCAGGGAGAGGTGGGTGCCGCAGGGAGTGGAGTGCATTATTTCCCCCTCCAACTCTATGTTGGTTTAATCCCTGCCCTCCCCTTCACTGTTTGATCACACAGCATTGCCCTTTGATGTGAAGGGGTGTTTCCTTTCTTCCTGGTGGTGGAAATTGAATAAAGATTTGTACACCTTGTGTCTTTCACTGGGTCTCACACCTGCACACACACACAACATGGGTACTGGGGAAAAATATATAAAAAAACAGAAGTGTCAGATATCCTGTTCATTCTGACAGCTGGCTCTGAGAGACTCTCCACATGTAAATAAAGGGTGACTTGGTGACAGAAAAAAAAATAAACACTGCATAGCTGCCAAATCTCATTTGGCTTAAACAATCTAATTTGACCTAAACTTTTAAAAGTAGATAAAACTGGATATACTTAATGGAATTAGTCTGATATCATTGATCATAATCTCTTTCTCAACAGTTGCCCAAGAGTGGCAATATTACCAGTCTTTAAAGTCTGTGCTGTCTTTCCAAAGCACTGTTTGAGATTGTTAAGTGTTTAAATAAACATGCTTAAACAGCTGGGATAGTTTCAGCAGAGAGCCAGCACAGACAATGATAGGCCAAATGGCCTCCTTTTCCACTGTATCATTTTGTGATTCTTTAAAATCTGGAGCTACTTTCCATTCAGAATCTCAACCAAAAGATTAGATTAGATTCCCTACAGTGTGGAAACAGGCCCTTCGGCCCAACAAGTCCACATTGACCCTCCAAAGAGTAACCCACCCAGACCCATTTCCTTCTAGCTAATGCACCTAACACTATGGCAATTTAGAATGGCCAATTCACCTGACCTGCACATCTTTGGACTGTGGGAGGAAACCCACACAGGCACAAAGAGAATGTGTAAACTCTACACAGACAGTCACCCAAGGCTGGGATCAAACCTTAGGTCCCTTGCACTATGAGGCAGCAGTGCTAACCACTGAGCCACCATGCCACCCTTAACTTGCAGAATTTTTGATCCTTACAGAAGTTTCTCCTCTTATATTGGATTCTTTATTTGCTGAATAAAAGCCATTCACAATGAAATCATATAAGACCAATTAGCCTGAAGCTCTCTTCCAGACAACATGCAGAAACATGAAAGGCTTGTCAAAGTTTGACTTGCTATGCTAATAAGACAATTAGCTCTTCACTAGCATTACGAACATCATCAGCTGTGCAGTGTTCTGTTTTTTTTGTCCCTGATTTGAATTGGCAATATAAGTCAATTCTGCATGAGGAGCAGGTATTGTTCTCAAACAGCACCTTCAGTGTGATTGAACTGTAAAGCGAGTTATCCATCATAGGGACACTTCCTGGCAGAATAAAGAACTCAACCAAAATGTATAGGAAAATATTGCACATGACTTCAAGTGTACAGCATTCATATTGATAAAAGAAAAGATCACAGGTAAGATTGTGACCTTCATCTCTGTGGCCAGGGGAGGAAGGTCCAGATGATAGCTATTTAACTATTTAAACTGAAAAAAAAAACAAACTGTGGATGCTGGAGATAGATTAGATTACTTACAGTGTGGAAACAGGCCCTTCGGCCCAACAAATCCACACCGACCCATTCCCCTACACCTAACACTATGGGCAATTTCAGCACAGCCAATTCACCTGGCCTGCACATCTTTGGACTGTGGGAGGAAACCCACACAGACACGGGGAGAATGTGCAAACTTCAGTCAGTTGCCTGAGTCGGGAATTGAACCCGGGCCTCTGGCGCTGTGAGGCAGTAGTGCTGACCACTGTGCCACCGTGCCACCCAACAAAACAAGAACAGAAAGTGCTAGAGAAACTCAGTAGGACTGACAGCACCTGTCGAGAGAGAAACAGAGTTAATGTTTCAGGTCTAGTGATCCTATGTCAGAGCCATTAAAACATCATGCTTGTGTTTCATACCAGAAGTGTATCTTGATTACTCTCAACTCTCCATTATTTTCCACTTAGTAAAATTATTGTATGAAGGAGATCTTTCTCATTGCATATGGAGAACAGAGGGAGCTTTACTCTATATCTAACCCTGTGCTGTCCCTGTCCTGGTAGTGTTTGATGGGGAGACAGTGTAGAGAGAGCTTTACTCTATATCTAACCCTGTGCTGTGCCTGTCCTGGCAGTGTTTGATGGGGAGACAGTGTAGATGGAGCTTTACTCTGTATCAAACCCTGTGCTTTCCCTGTCCTGAGAGTGTTTGATGGGGACGGTGTAGAGGTAGCTTTACTCTATATCTAACCCCGTGCTGTCCCTGTCCTGGGAGTGTTTGATGGGGATAGTAAAGAGGGAGCTTTACTCTGTACCTAACCCTGTGCTGTCCCCGTCCCTGGCAGTGTTTGATGGGGGACAGTGTAAAGGGAGCTTTACTCTGTATCTAACCCCGTGTTCTACCTGTCCTGGGAGTGTTTGACAGGGACAGTGTCGAGGAAGCTTCACTCTGTATCTAACCCTGTGCTGTCCCTGTATCTAACCCCGTGCTTTCCCTGTCCTGTGAGTGTTTGATGGGGACGGTGTAGAGGTAGCTTTACTCTGTATCTAACCCTGTGCTGTCCCTGTCCTGTGAGTGTTTGATGGGGACGGTGTAGAGGCAGTTTACTCTGTATCTAACCCTGTGCTGTCCCTGTATCTAACCCTGTGCTTTCCCTGTATCTAACCCCGTGCTTTCCCTGTCCTGAGAGTGTTTGATGGGGACGGTGTAGAGGAAGCTTTACTCTGTACCTAACCCTGTGCTGTCCCTGTATCTAGCCCCGTGCTTTCCCTGTCCTGAGAGTGTTTGATGGGGCCGGTGTAGAGGAAGCTTTACTCTGTACCTAACCCTGTGCTGTCCCTGTCCTGAGAGTGTTTGATGGGGACGGTGTAGAGGAAGCTTTACTCTGTATCTAACCCTGTGCTGTCCCTGTCCTGAGAGTGTTTGATGGGTACGGTGTAGAGGAAGCTTTACTCTGTATCTAACCCTGTGCTGTCCCTGTCCTGTGAGTGTTTGATGGGGACGGTGTAGAGGAAGCTTTACTCTGTATCTAACCCTGTGCTGTCCCTGTACCTAACCGTGTGCTTTCCCTGTATCTAACCCCGTGCTTTCCCTGTCCTGAGCGTGTTTGATGGGGACGGTGTAGAGGAAGCTTTACTCTGTACCTAACCCTGTGCTGCCCTGTCCTGAGAGTGTTTGATGGGGACGGTGTAGAGGAAGCTTTACTCTGTATCTAACTCTGTGCTGTCCCTGTATCTAACCCTGTGCTGTCCCTGTCCTGAGAGTGTTTGATGGGAACAACATAGACTGTCGGTTCAATTCCCATCACCGGCTGAGGCTACCATGAAGGACTCTCCTTCTCAACCTCTCTGGTCACCTGAGGTGTGGTTGCTCTCAGGTTAAACCACCACGAGCCATCTCTCTCTCATGACATAGCAGCCCTATGGTTTGGTAAAACTATGGCAACTTGACTTGGCCTAGGAGTGCGTTTGATGGGGGACAATAGAGAGAGCTTTACTCTGTATCTAACCCCGTGCTGTCCCCGTCCTGGGAATGTTTGATGGGGGATAGTGGAGAGGGAGCTTTACTCTGTATCTAACCCCGTGCTGTCACCGTCCTGGGAATGTTTGATGGGGGATAGTGGAGAGGGAGCTTTACTCTGTATCTAACCCCGTGCTGTCCCTGCTCCAGGAAAATCTTCTGAAAATGCAAATACACTACATCCACTGAATCTACCTTATCAAAGCAGCATCAAAAACCCGTATAGGTTTTATAAAACATTATTTCCCCATCATAAACCCATGTTGACTTTATCCAATCTGTCAATTCTGTTCTCAATATTCAGTATTCAAATCATTTACAATAAATTCTAATCTCTTTCCTCCTGCTAATGTAAGGCGAACTGGTGCAGATCCTTATTCACCCAGCCCTGTTTTCTTTTATTAGCAATCCTTCAGTGTGCAGTCACCACTCAAGAACTGATAACAATTTGAAGGGATGAAAACACGAGATTTCTGATATTGAGAAATCCTTATTCAATTTTGTCCGAGAGTTTTGAATGAGCAGTGACTCCCTTATTTCCTTGTATTTATTTGTCCTTATTAGTTAATCTCCCCTTATTGCTAGCAACCCCCACTCGATCCTCATCCCAAGATACAAGATGGCGCTGATTCTCGGCATGAAAGTCAGAGTGGTTACCTGGCAACAGCAGCTCACCATTTGCTTCTTCAGGCCTTCATTCAGCTCCGCCTTGACCTCCATTTCCCTGTCTGCTCCTCGGGCACCACCCACTTTCACTCTTCATCCATGCAAATGGGAGCAGCACTAAACCAACAGCCTCATCACATCATCTTAGCTGCTGGCAGACCAACTCACGTACCACTTCAGCCCTTAAGGACTTCACTTTGGACACCAGGAGCAGATGTCCTGCAAGCTTCTTTCCAGTTCTCTTTGCACACAGGGACACATACACATGCATCTCATGCATCACACACAGTGCATCTTCTGGCACTTTGCTCATCCACTTTACAATGACTTAGAGGCTGCCCGCATCTATCATTTGTTTCTTACCTCATTGGATCTTCAAGCGCAACTTCCAGTCAGCACTTCCTCCTCTGTAATATGGACATTTTTCAAGATGTCACCATCTATTTCCCTGCAATCTATACCTTCCATATCCTTTTCCACAGTAAACACTGATGCAAAATACTTGTTTAGTATCTCCCCCATTTCCTGCGGCTCCACACAAAGGCCACCTTGCTGATCTTTGAGGGGCCCTATTCTCTCCCTAGTTACCCTTTTGTCCTTAATGTATTTGTAAAAACCATTTGGATTCTCCTTAACTCTATTTGCCAAAGCTCTCTCATGTCCCATTTTTGCCCTCCTGATTTCCCTCTTAAGAAAACTCTTACTGGCTTTATAAGGTTTCACCCAATCTATCCTTACATATGCTTCTTTTTTTTAACCAAGCCCTCAATTTCCTTCGTCATCCAGCATTCCTTATATTACCAGCCTTTCCTTTCACCCCAATGGGAATATACTGTCTCTGGATTCTTGTTATCGCATTTCTGAGTGCTTCCCATTTTCCAGCCGTCCCTTTACCTGCAAACATCTGCCCCCAGTCAGCTTTTGAAAGTTCTTGGCTTATACCATCAAAATTGGCCTTTCTCCAATTTAGAACTTCAACTTTTAGATCTGGTCTATCCTTTTCCATCACTATTTTAAAACGAATAGAATTATGGTCGCTGGCCCCAAAGTGCTACCCCACTGACACCTTAGTCACCTGCCCTGCCTTATTTCCCAAGAGTAGGTCAAGTTTTGCACCTTCTCTAGTAGGTACATCCACATACTGAATCAGAAAATGTTCTTGGACACACTTAACAAATTCCTCTCCATCTAAAGGTTTAGGGGTGACTTGATAGAGGTGTACAAGATGATTAGGGGTTTAGATAGGGTTGACCGTGAGAACCTTTTTCCACGTATGGAGTAAGGCGTTTGATAAGGTTCCCCATGGTAGGCTACTTCAAAAAATACGGAGGTATGGCATTGAGGGTGAGTTGGAGGTTTGGATTAGGAATTGGCTGGCTGGAAGAAGACAGAGGGTAGTAGTTGATGGTAAAGGTTCATCTTGGAGTGCAGTTACTAGTGGTGTTCCGCAAGGATCTGTTTTGGGACCATTGCTGTTTGTCATTTTTATAAATGACCTGGAGGAGGGGCTAGAAGGTTGGGTGAGCAAGTTTGCGATTAATACGAAAGTCGGAGGAGTTGTTGACAGTGAGGAAGATGTGGCAGGTTACAGCGGGATATAGATAAGCTGCAGAACTGGGCAGAAAGGTGGCAAATGGAGTTCAATGTAGCTAAGGTTGAGGTGATTCACTTTGGTAAGAGTAACAAAAAGATGGGATACTGGGCTAATGGTCGGATACTTGGTAGTGTGGATGAGCAGAAAGATCTTGGTGTCCATGTACACAAATCTTTGAAAGTTGCCACCCAGGTAAACAGTGCGGTGAGGAAGGCATATGGCGTACTGGCTTTTATTGGTAGAGGAATTGAGTTCCAGAGTCCTGAGGTCATGTTGCAGTTGTATAAGACTCTAGTGCGGCGAACCTTTTTCCACAAATGGAGTCAGCTATTATGAGGGGGCATAGCTTTAAATTAAGGGGGAGTTGGTATAGGACAGATGTTAGGGGTAGGTTCTTTATTCAGCGAGTCGTGAGTTCATGGAATGCCCTGCCAGTAGCAGTGGTGGACTCTCCCTCTTTATGGGCATTGAAGCGGGCATTGGATAGGCATATGGAGGATAGTGGGCTAGTGTAGGTTAGGTGGGCTTGGATCGGCGCAACATCGAGGGCCAAAGGGCCTGTACTGCGCTGTATTCTTATATGTTCTATGTTCTATAAACCCTTAACACTATGGCAGTCCCAGTCTATGTTTGGAAAGTTAAAATCCCCTACCATAACCACCCTATTATTCTTACAGATAACTGAGATCTCCTTACAAATTTGTTCCTCAATTTCCCACTGACTACTAGGGGGTCTCTAGTACAATCCCAATAAGGTGATCAGTTCCACCCAAATAACTTCCCTGGATGTATTTCTGGGAATACCCTCCCTTAGTACAGCTGTAATGCTCTCCCTTATCAAAAACACCACTCCCCCTCCTCTCTTGCCTCCCTTTCTATCCTTCCTGTAGCATTTGTATCCTGGAACATTAAGCTACCAATCCTGTCCATCCCTTAGCCACATTTCTGTAATTGCTATGATATCCCAGTCCCATGTTCCTAACCATGCCCTGAGTTCATCTGTCTTCCCTGTTAGGCCTCTTGCATTGAAATAAATGTATTAGAGAAGTGAAGAGGAATTCTAAGATTTGTGGCCAATGAAAAAGGGAATTGCAAAGTCTTCTATCGGACTGAGATCAGATAAACCTCTTCTCTGAGTCTGCAGGCACCTGCCTTCATTGACTCATCACTCCAGTAAGGACTGGTCCCCTTTGACTTTCAGACATGGCTTTGTGTGCACTATTGCCACATAAGCCATTGGCACATGCTGCAGGTATGACCTCGACAGAGCCTGATGCAATAACCCATTTCCCTCTGACTAATGCACCTAACACTATGACCAATTTAGCATGGTCAATCCACCTGACCTGCACATCTTTGGACTGTGGGAGGAAACCGGAACACCCGAAGGGAACCCACGCAGACACGAGGAGAATGTGCAAACTCCACACAGACAGTTGCCCAAGGCAAGAAACGAACCTGGGTCCCAGGCGCTGTGAGGCAGCGGTGCTAACCACTGAGCCACCGTGCCGCCCATAAGTTGTTGGAGGGGATCCTGAGGGACAGGATGTACATGTATTTGGAAAGGCAAAGACTGATTAGGGATAGCCAACATGGCTTTGTGCGTGGGAAATCATGTCTCACAAATCTGATTGAGTCTTTTGAAGAAGTAACAAAGAGGACTGATGAGGGCAGAGCAGTAGACGTGATCTATATGGACTTCAATAAGGCGTTTGACAAGGTTCCCCATGGGAGACTGGTTAGCAAGGTTGGATCTCATGGAATACAGGGAGAACTAGCCATTTGGATACAGAACTGGCTCAAATGGAGAAGACAGAGGGTGTTGCTTTTCAGACTGGAGGCCTGTGACTAGTGGAGTGCCACAAGGATCGGTGCTGGGTCCACTACTTTTCGGCATTTATATAAATGATTTGGATGTGAACACAGGAGGTATGGTTAGTAAGTTTGCAGATGACACCAAAATTGGAGGTGTAGTGGACAGCGAAGAAAGTTACCTCAGATTACAACAGGATCTGGACCAGATGGGCCAATGGGCTGAGGAGTGGCAGATGGAGTTTAATTTAGAAAAATGTGAGGTGCTGCATTTTGGGAAAGCAAATCTTAGCAGGACTTATACACTTAATGATAAGGTCCTGGGGAGTGTTGATGAACAAAGAGACCTTGGAGTGCAGGTTCATAGCTCCTTGAAAGTAGAGTCACAGGTAAATAGGATAGTAAAGAAGGCGTTTGGTACGCTTTCCTTTATTGCTCGGAGTATTGAGTACAGGAGTTGGGAGGTCATGTTGTGGCTGTACAGGACATTGGTTAGGCCACTTTTGGAATATTGCGTACAATTCTGGTCTGCTTCCTATCCAAAGGATGTTGTGAAACTTGAAAGGGTTCAGAAAAGATTTACAAGAATGTTGCCAGGGTTGGAGGGTTTGAGCTGTAGGGAGAGGCTGGGGCTGTTTTCCCTGGAGCGTCGGAGGCTGAGGGGTGACCTTATAGAGGTTTATAAAATCATGAGGAGCATGGATAGGATAAATAGAGAAAGTCTTCTCCCTGGGGTGGGAGAATCCTGAACTAGAGGTTTAGGGTGAGAGGGGAGAGATATAAAAGAGACCTAAGGGGCAACGTTTTCACGCAGAGGGTGGTACGTGTATGGAATGAGCTGCCAGAGGATGTGGTGGAGGCTGGTACAATTACAGCATTTTAGAGGCATTTGGATGGGTATATGAATAGGAAGGGTTTGAAGGGATATGGGCCAGGAGCTGGCAGGTGGGACTAGATTGTGTTGGGATATCTGGTCAGCATGGATGGGTTGGACCGAAGGGTCTGTTTCTGTGCTGGACATCTGTACGACTCTCTGACTCTATGTATTTTCAGCTCCCCTCTTGTCATGATCTAACCAAGAAAAGTGTATTAATAATCTTGCCCCACTGTTGTATACTTTGTGACAACTTTTGGACATGTATAAAAATCTCAATGAGACCACCAAAAGTCCAATTTGACTGGCTGCTACCAAGAACAAAATTCATCTCCATAATCTGTTAAGAATTTTGTTGGTGAACAAACCCTGTGCCAAACCACTTTCCATGACTGTTTCCATTATACTTCATCTGCCCTTGTTGTTTCTCACCATGAATATGCCAAACTTGATCACATATCTCCAAAATGCAGTAGAAAGATATCCTTACCTTTGTGCTACATTTTCAAAACCGCTGCTACCATCTCGTTAAATTCTCAGGCTCAAGGAATACAACTAAGCATGGTGGTGTCTTTTGACATTTAATCACATTGTGATGTAATCGGTTCAATAAAGAATTTGTATGCTTTGTCCAGAACTCTGGCATTCATTAACAGTAGATTTAATTTTTGCAAGAAGGGATGAGCAAATTACTTTTGCAATTTCCAGTTAATCCAGACTCCTATCCGGAAAGGTCAATAGTGCTTCTTGAGCCACGGTGAAATACATGATATCCACAACGCAACACAATAATGTCTGGGGGATCCTGTGAGTTGCAAGTTTACCACGATACTGAACACAAATGATATATCATTCTCTTTGTCCAAATACAATGGTATGTCACAATGGATGACATCAGTGCCTGTGAAATGACGCAGATCTTGTAATTTCACCAGGGAGAACTACTCTCTTTAAGGAAGGAAACAAATTATAGTCCCTGAATGGAATGTACATAAAGCTTACATATTCTTTGCACCTATTTTTGACGACTTCTCCAGATTTCCAAATGACACCTCCGTTCTGTCCATAAAAATGACCCGAAGCTTCCAGTTGCCTGCCAGTTCAGCACATCACCATGTTCCCGTGCCAACATTTCTGTCTCAGGCCTCCAGCAAGGCTCAACGCAAGCCTCAGCTTACATCCAGAACCTCATCTTCCACTTGGGGCATTACGTCTTTCAGGACTCAATATCGAGTTTCATCATTTTGGGAGCATGACCGTCTACTCCCATGTGCTTGATTACCCACCCCTCACTCCAGATCCTGTCATGAACGTGGGTGGCTTTCAGTCCAGCCAATTCATTTTCACTCACTCATCGCCCCCATTATCACCTATTGAGCTTCTCTGTTTTTTGATGGCTTCAATCTCTTTGACTCCCTGACTTCATTCG
Organism: Chiloscyllium plagiosum; assembly: GCF_004010195.1. Taxonomy (NCBI): domain Eukaryota; kingdom Metazoa; phylum Chordata; class Chondrichthyes; order Orectolobiformes; family Hemiscylliidae; genus Chiloscyllium; species Chiloscyllium plagiosum. The sequence continues at coordinate 3,772,149 of NC_057752.1, forward strand.
TTTCTCTTACTCTGGTCTATGACTCCACCTCTCCGCTCACTTCTTCCCCCCCACTTTGTAAATCCTTCTTTTTTCCGAACTGCTATCAGTTCTGTAAGAAGGGTCAGTGGACTCAAAATGTTAACTCTGCATTCTCTCCACAGATGTTGCCAGACCCATTGAGTTTCTCCAGCAATTTCTGTTTTTGGATATTTAGAGACACACCAGACACATCTATCAGTGGATTTCTGGGATTTATTCATTGTCAGAGCTGAAAATGTGTTGCTGGAAAAGTGCAGCAGGTCAGGCAGCATCCAAGTCACCCCAATCCTGCATTTCCACCTGATTAAGAAATCTATAAAAGGTATAACAACTCTGTGAACATTTTACAGCTCTTTCATTCCTGTATCACTGCAGAACTCTGAACATTTCTTGTGAAGTCAGCTGGAAACGATCATCTCCTGAAAAGTTTTTTTTCAGAGCAGTAGCCATTTGTCCAAAAAGAGAGTGATTACCATGAAACTGAACATCCATCAAAGTCAAAGTTTATCCACCTCCAAGATTTGTGTGCAATCTCATGGTTTAAAAGACAATACAGTCTCTGGAGTTTCTAGACTGAATTTCTCAAACTTGATTATGTTTTCTTCTGTGGACTGACTGTCCACCCTCTTAAATTTATCAAATTTACCACACCTCATAGGCCCAAGTTAGCCTTTTCGTAAACGTCCCTCATTCCTGATGAAGAGCTTTTGCCCGAAACGTCAATTCTCCTGCTCCTCAAATCCTGCCTGACCTGCTGAGATTTTCCAGTACCACACTATTTGACTCTGATACCCCAGCATCTGCAGTGCTCACTTTCTCCTCTTCATAAACTTAAATCGCAGTAAAATCTCCAATCCTTCTTTGGTGTCGAAGTTTGTTACACCCAGTTCTGAAATTACTTTATTTCTAACTTTACTCCTTCCTGGTAAGGATAAAGCCAATGCCATGACCTGGTTCTTCTTGGTTCGAGAACAGACCCAAGTTCACATCTCCACTTATTCTTCCATGCTCATATGGCTCCAATTCTGAAACACCAGGGGATTTCAGAACTTCAGAACTCACTTACAGTGAGACCCTACCATTTCACTTCAAAACACTCAACAGCTGGTACGATGGCTCAATGGTTAGCACTGCTTCCTCATAGCAATAGGGGCCTGGGTTCAATTCCACCCTCGGGTGACTGGCTGTGTGGAGGTTGCACATTCTCCCAGTGTCTGTGTAAGTTTCCTCCCACACACGTACAGGTTAGGATGGATTGGCCATGCTAAATTGTCCCTAGCGTCTAGGGATATGTAGGTTAGATTGATCATCCTTGGGAAATGCAGGGATGACTCAGGGTGGGATACTCTTCAAAGTTGGTGTGGACTTGTTAGGTCAAATGGCCCGTTTCCACACTGTCGGGATTCTATGAAAGCTACCGGGAGCTTTGATCCTGTCAGAAAAGGAACTATCTTTTGCTTTCTTTATCTTCTCACCCAAAGAGTTCAAGATTAATCAGGGAGGTAATGGTCTAGTGATCCTATTGCTAGACTATTAATCCATTTGCTCAACTAATGTTCTGAGGACCTGGATTTGAATCCCGTCATGGTAGATAGTGGGAGTTTAATTCAATTTTTTTTTAAAATCTGGAATTAAGAATCTAAGACCAAGAAACCGCTGTCAATTGTTGGAAAAACCCACCTGGCTCACTAATGCCCTTCAGGGAAGCAAAACTGCCATCCTTACCTGGTCTGGCCTACATGTGACTCCAGACCCACAGCAATGTGGTTAACTCTCAACTGCCCTCTGAAATGGCCTAGCAAGCCACTCAGTCATATCATTCATTACAAACTCCCAAAGAAATGAAACCAGATGGATCACCTGGCATTGATCTAGGCACTGGCAAAGACAGCGGCAGAAACAGCCCCGTTGATCTTGCCAACACCTGGGGACAAGTGCCAAAATTGTGAGAGCTGTCTCATAGACGAGTCAAGCAACAGCCTGGCATAGTCATACTCACGGAATCATACCTTACAGACAATATCACAGACACCACCATCACCATCCCTGGATGTGTCCTGTCCCACCGGCAGGACAGACCCAGCAGAGGTAGTGGCACAGTGGGATACAGTCAGAAGGGAGTTACCCTGGGAATCCTCAACATTGACTCCAGACCCCATGAAGCCTGATGGCTTCAGGTTAAAGATGGGCAAGGAAATCTACTGATAACCATGTACCATCCTCCCTCGGCTGATGAATCGGTACTCCTCCACGAACCACACTTGGAGGAAGGACTGAGTGTGGCAAAGGCACAAAATGTACTCTGGGTGGGGGGGGTTTCAATATCTACCCTGGGTCTGCAGCAGGTGGTGAAGGAACCAACAGGAGGGAAGAACATATTTCACCTCATCCTTAGCATTCTGCCAGCTACAGATACATTTGTCTATGACAATATTAGTCAGAGTGACCACCGCAGAGTCCTTATGGCAACAAAGTCCCACCTTCACATTGAGAATAACCTCCATCCTGTTGTGTGGCACTATCACTGTGTGCAATGGGACAGACTTCAAACAGATCTAGCAACTCAAGACTGGGAATCTATGAGGCACTGCAGGCAATTAACAGCAGCAGAATTGTACTCCAATCTATAACCTCATGTCCTGGCATATCCCCCACTCAACCATTACCGTCAAGCCAGGGGATCAACCCTGGTTCAATGGAAAGTGTGGGAGGGCATGCCAGGAGCAGCACCAGGTGTACCTGAGGTTGAGGTGTCAACCTGGTGAAGCTACCAAACAGGACTACTTGCAAGCCAAACAGCATAAGCAGCAAGTGATGGACAGAGCTAAGCAATCCCACAACCAACAGATCAGATCTAAGCTCTGCAGTCCTGCCACATCCAGTCGTGAATGGTGGTGGACAATTAAACAACTCACTGGAGGAGGCGGCTCCACAAATATCCCCATCCTCAATGATGAAAGAGCCCAACACAGCAGTGCAAATGATAAGGCTGAGGCTTTCACAGCAATCTTCAGCCAGAAGTGCTGAGTGGATGATCCATCTCAGCCCCCTCCCGTGGTCCCCAACATCACAGATACCAGTCTTCAGCCAATCTGATTCACTCCACATGATACCAAGAAACAGTTGGAGACACTGGATACTGCAAGGGCTAAGGGCCCTGACAACATTCCAGCAAGTGTACTGAAGGCTTGTGCTCCCAACCTTGCCGCTCCCTTAGCCAAGCTGGTCCAGTTCAGTTACAAGGAGAAAGTGAGGACTGCAGGTGCTGGAGATCAGAGCTGAAAATGTGTTGCTGGAAAAGCGCAGCAGGCCAGGCAGCATCCAAGGAACAGGAGAATCGACATTTCGGGCATAAGCCCTTCTTCAGGAATGAGGAAAGTGTGTCCAGCAGGCTAAGATAAAAGGTAGGGAGGAGGGACTTGGGGGAGGGGCGTTGGAAATGCGATAG
>NC_057752.1:3776725-3798016 GCF_004010195.1 Chiloscyllium plagiosum
CCCTCCTTCGGTACACCTTCCCCATGCTGCCTCAATCTCCCCTGCTCTCGTTGTCGCTGCAGATGTTGGGGGAATCTCAACGCTGCGCTGGGCTTGCTCCTGGGATCTCAGGCCACTGAAGCCCTGATGCAGGCACCATATGTGCAATGCCTTAGCCTCATCTTCAGTGTGCGCGCCATGCATCAGGAGCTCATTGAGAGTCTTGGGTCAGCTCCCCAGCCACTACTTCGCACTAGACATCCAGCCAACTGCCAAACTCAACAAGCCCGATACCAGCGCCACTGCTGCCTCCCTCCAGGCGGTAAGTTCTGAGAAAAACTAAAGTTAAGAACAAAAGGAAAAAGAAACGAGAGAAGAGAAAAGGGAACGAAAAATGCACACAAAGTGGATGAGCCTACTCTGCCGCCATCTTGTGCAAACCTCCAGACTGCACAGACCAGGGACGTGCGACCTCGGACCATGCGGGCGTGGTCTGGTGTCATGGCCTGCACTGCCATCTCAGATGGAAGAGGTTATTCCCTCTCTGCACCACCCAAACCTCCAGGTCCCTGCTGGCAAAGCAGGTTACCAATTTTCCCATCTGCCATGTCTGAGGCAAACGTGTAGGGCAGCTGTGGATTGATAGTGCTTGTCCAGTGGACAACGAACCTTTTGAGATGGCACTGGCACCAGAGATGTCAGTTCTGGGCTATTCCAGCAGTGGTGATTTCTTCAGGCTATGATGAGTTGGGTGAGAGGGGGCGCAGTAATCGCCACGTGGGTAATTAATGAGGTACGTTTTGTACAATGTGCCAAGCAACTGCGCAAGGCTTCACTGAGAGAAACCCTCCCTGAAACGGGACAAGACTGACTCTTTGCTCCAAAAAAAAGGCAAGCTTCAGCCCTCTGTTACTGTTATTGAAGTCAATTGGTGTGTTTGCTTTGATCCTGGGTAGCAGTCAGTTCCGCAAACCGGGTCTCATTGGGAATTTTATACGTTTACACATTTTGTGATGACTTGTGGAACAGTGGGGGCGTCATTATTGGTGCACTATTCCAAGTTAAGTTGTGAAAAAAAGTCATGAAGAAAAGGTTACCGGACAAATTGATTTAACTCGTAACCAATATCGTGAAAGGCAAGTTATTTGGACATTTGCCGTACGCAAGTTGGTTGCAGTGTTTCCTACGTTGCAGTAGGGAACGGACTTCAAAAAGCACTTCATTGGCAGTGCTATATAAATTCAAGTCTTTTATTCATCACAGCCTCTGAATAAACAGAAAGCTTCATAAACAAAAAAATTATGTATTCTCGAACTATACCTTTCTGCTGCCCTCAAAGTAGCTTTACTGTGAAGTCCTGTGATTTTTAATGATTCAAAGAAATTGTCTCATTCATCAATTTATTTAGTTTCCAGGATATTATCACAACAACCGCATTGAGCTGTGTAGAAATCAATAAAATGCAGGTGCCGCACTGTCAGTGGGCCTGTGATAATGTGTCAAGCAATTGCTCATTAAATCTCAGAGGACAGCACTCTTAATTCCCCAGAGAAACCTAAAGTAGGCTCCATTCCAAAAGAGGCAGCTTCCTGATGGACTACTCTGAAAATCCAAGTTCTTGTGTCCCCTATTGCTCTTGTAAGTATGGTGATCCCTGTCACTGAATTCCCCTCATACTCTCCCACTGTGAAAACAGTAAACCAAGAAAGATTTACAGACGTTATAAACACAAATCCTTTTGGGGAGATACTTACCATCTGCATACACAAGAGAAATATTTTCTTTCAAATTCAAGCATAATCAAGCAATATAACTAGAATAACTCCACGGAGGCCAGTATCCTGTCACCATGTCACCCTTTAGTTACACGTGTACAGTACATGGACTCTGACCGGCCTACTCCGAGTCAGTCCCTAGACTATGGAGATGCTCTGAGACTCCTGTTTATATCTGTCAGCCAGAGCTCCCTGATAGACCCCAGATTAACAGCCCCAATCAGGGAACTCATACTTAGTGGAGTTCACGCTCACAGGGGGAGGCAATGGCCTAGTGGTATTGTCGTGCGACTATTAATCCAGAGACCCAGGTAATGTTCTGGGGACACGGGTTCAAATCCTGCCACTAATATTGGGCCCTTGAAGACAGAAACGGGTGAATTTATTGTGGGGAACAAGGAAATGGCAAAAGAGTTGAATAGGTACTTTGGATCTGTCTTCACTGGGGAAGACACAAGCAATCTCCCAGCTGTAATAGTGGCTGAAGGACTGAGGGTAATGGATGAACTGAAGGGAATTTATATTAGACAGGAAATGATGTTGGACAGACTGTTAGGTCTGAAAGCTGACAAGTCCCTGGGAGTACTTAAGGAGGTGGCTCTAGAAATCGTGGATGCATTGGTAATCATTTTCCAATGTTCTATACATTCAGGATCAGTTCCTGAGGATTGGAGCGTGGCTAATGTTTTCCCACTTTTCACGAAAGGAGGGAGAGAGAAAACAGGGAATTATAGACTGGCTAGCCTGACGTCAGTGGTGGGAAAGATGCTGGAGTCAATTATAAAAGATGAAATTACGACATATTTGGATAGCAGTAACAGGATAGGTCAGAGTCAGCATGGATTTACGAAGGGGAAATCGTGCTTGACTAATCTTCGGGAATGTTTTGAGAATGTAACTATGAAGATGGACAAGGGAGAGCCAGTGGATGTTGTGTACCAGGACTTTCAGAAAGCCTTTGATAAAGTCCCACATAGGAGATTAGTGAGCAAAATTAGGGCACATGGCATTGGCGGCAAAATACTGACTTGGATTGAAAATTGTCACAATTAGAGTGGTACTGGAAAAGCACAGCAGGTCAGGCAGCATCCAAAGAGCAGGAAAATCAATGTTTCAGGCAAAAGCCCTTCATCAGAAATGAGGATTGAAAATTGGCTGGCTGACAGGAAGCAAAGAGTAATGATAAACAGGTCCCTTTCAGAATGGCAGGCAGTGACCAGTGGGGTACCACAAGGTTCGGTGCTGGGATCGCAGCTGTTTACAATACACATTAATGATATAGATGAAGGTATTAAAAGTAATATTAGTAAATTTGCTGATGACACACAGCTGGGCGGCAGGGTGAAATGTGAGGAGGATGTTATGAGAATACAGCGAGACTTGGACAGGCTAGGTGAGTGGACGGATGCATGGCACATGCAGTTTAATAAATGTGTGATTATCCACTTTGGTGGCAAGAACAGGAAGGCAGATTACTATCTAAATGGAGTTAAGTTAGGTAAAGGGAAAGTATGACAAGCTCTAGGTGGTCTTGTACATCGGTCAATGAAAGCAAGCATGCAGGTACAGCAGGCAGTGAAGAAAGAAAGCTAATGGCATGCTGGCCTTCATAACAAGTGGAATTGAGTATAGGAGCAGAGAGATTCTTCTGCAGCTGTACATGGCCCTGGTGAGACCACACCTGGAGTATTGTGTGCAGTTTTGGTCTCCCAAATTTGAAAAAGGACATTCTGGCTATTGAGAGAATGCAGCAAAAGTTCACGAGGTCAATTCAGAATGGTGGGACTATCATATGGTGAAAGATTGGAGCGATTGGACTTGTACACACTTGAGTTTAGAAGGATGAGAGGGGATCTGATCGAGACATATAAGACTATTAAAGGATTGGACACTCTGTAGGCAAGAAGCATGTTTCCGCTGAGGGGTGAGTCCAGAACCAGAGGTCACAGTTTAAAAATAAGGGGTAGGCCATTTAGAACAGAGTTGAGGAGAAACCTCTTCACCCAGAGAGTGGTGAGTGTGTGGAATGCTCTGCCCCAGAAGGCAGTGGAGGCCAAGTCTCTGGATACTTTCAAGAAAGAGATGGATAGAGCTCTTAAAGATAGTGGAATCAAGGGTTATAGGGATAAGGTAGAAACAGGATACTGATTGTGGATGATCAGCCATGATCATAATGAATGGTGGTGCTGGCCTGAAGGACCGAATGGCCTACTCCTGCACCTATTATCTATTGGCAGATGGTGGAATTTGAATTCAATAAAAAACAAATCTGGAATTAAGAGTCTAATGATGATCATGAATCGATTGTCAGAAAAACCCATCTGGCTCACTATTGTCCTTGAGGGAAGGAAACTGCTGTCCTTACCTGGTCTGGCCTACATGTGACTCCAGACCCACAGCAATGGGGTTGACTCTTAACTGCCCTGTGGGATGGCCTAGCCAGCGACATCCTCATCCCATGAATGAATAAAGAACCAAAATATTTTTTTCAAAAATGAGATCTACCTAGCCAAGCTCATTCCAATCATTACAATAACCCAAGATAATCAGGTTTGCTTTGAGAATACCGAGGATAATGTTAACATTCTGACACACTGGTAGCATGGACGAGGTGAGGAGTCTTCTGGGGGGCAGGCTGGTGGCTCTCACAATAGCGTATAGAAAGCCGAGAAGGTTTCACTCCATAGTAAGTGATGCCTGTGCTCAACAGTTTCCGGAAGTTACCGTGATGGACTGCTTGGCTCCCGGTGGAGCAGGGAGTACTCTGGAGGAAGCTGGAGGACCTAAGAGATCTTCTCCCTGACCCTTGAGAACGGGGGTGGGGGGGGAGCTGGAAGGAGATTGGGTGGGGTCAGTGATCATGAATGTCTGATCCAAGTTAGAGTGAGGTGTGCTGTATGCGGAGTCTGATCATAGGATCCCTACAGTGTGGAAACAGGCCATTCAGCCCAACAGGTTCGCACCGACCCTCCAAAGAGCATCCCACCCAGACCCACATCCCCCCCCCACCCCATCCATGTAACCCTATATTCCCCATGGCTAATCCACCCTAACCTGCACATCCCTGAACTCTACAGGGCAACTTCCCATGGCTAATCCACCCTAACCTGCACATTTTTGGACTGTGGGAGGAAATCGGAGCACCCGGAGGAAACACATGCAGACACAGGGAGAATGTGCAAACTCCACACAGACAGTCGCCCGAGGCAGGGACTGAACCAGGTTCCTGGTGCTGTCAGGGTTAGAGTGGTGCTGGAAAAGCACAGCAGGTCAGGCAGCATCTGAGGAGCAGGAAAATCAACGTTTCGGGCAAAAGCCCCTCATCACTCTAATCTAGATTCCTGGTCAGGCAGCAGTGCCAACCACTGAGCCACCATGCCACCCCGATGGTGAGAAGGAGCTTCGGGGTAAGTACTCCTGCTCCAGCAAGCCTCCAGAGTGTTGTGAAGGCACTTGCCTTCTTCCAGAAGCTGTTCTCACTTCACTACTGCTGCCTAAGGCCCAGAAAACATGGCTGTTTGCAGGTCAAAAGAAACCGGCTGCTTATACCCGAGGCCTCCAATCTAAGCAGGTTATTCTGAAAGGCCCAGCTGCTTGCTGGAAGTGGGACGACTGCCCATCATTCACCCCAACTGAGCAAAATGTGGCATTATCACTGAGGTATGGAAATGGTCGTAATACAGAAGGAAGCCTTTGGACCCATTGTGTCCATCAGTGGGCTGGAGCCCATTTCCACTTTCACCTGCCACCATTTTGCCATCATTAGAAAAAAATTTGTGGAGGTGGAGGGGGGGGGTCTTTTATCCAATACCACAGCAGTGATGACAGTGCAAGAACGCCTCACTGGATGTCACGCAATGTTGGATGGCAGAGGTGAGGAACGCCACTGTGTAGATAAGGGGGGGTTTTGTTCTCTTTCCTTCCACTGGTGAATGCAGTGCTCAGGGTAGAACTACATTGTACAGATAAAGAAGTTCCCATTTGGGATTAGTAGCAGCAGTACAGAACTTTGTCTCAGAACCTCTTAGCAAGAACTTGGGGAATCTAACCTGCAAAGTTTCCTGTGCTGAGTAAAAAAGCACTTATAATGCTATGTGGTGAGACTTGTGAAGTGCATTTGAAAGAAATCATTTTTCTAATCAGCAAAGAGAGGAATTTGTTTCCTCAAATTGCTGTCAAATAGTCATGCAGCACAGAAACAGACCCTTCAGTCCAACTCATCCATGGTGATCACACGTCCCAATCTAATTCAGTCCCATTTGACAGCATTTGGCCCATATTCCTCTAAACCCTACAAAGAATCCCCACAGTGTGGAAGCAGGCCATTCTGCCCATCAAGTTCATACCAGCCCTCTAAAGAGTGTCCCACCCCATCCCTGTAACCCTGCATTTTCCATGATTAATCTACCTAGCCTGCACATCTTTGGACTGTGGGAGGAAACTGGAGCACCCAGAGGAAATCCATGCAGACATGGGGAGAACGTGCAAACTCCATACAGACAGACAAACACCAGAGGGTGGGACTGAACCCATGTCCCTGGCGCTGTAAGGCAGCAGTGCTAACTACTGAGCCTCCATGCCACCCTCCTCTTCATATACCCACCCAGATGCTTTTTAAACGTTGTAATTGTACCAGCCTCCACCACTTCCTCTGGCTGCTCATTCCACACACACACCACTGTGGGTGAAAAAGTTACCTCTCAGATGCCTTTTAAAATCTTTCCCCTCTCACCTTAAACCTATGACCTCTAGTTTTGGACTCCCCTACCCTGGAGAAAAGACCTTAGCTATTCACCCAATCCATGCCCCTTTTATAAACTTCTATAAGGTCACCCCTCCGCTATGTTGGTTACGATGTCCTCCCAGATTGGATTGGGCCGTCCACGATCATTCTCCAGGGTCACAAAAACATGAACAGCCACATGACACAGGAGAAAACCAACATCTACAGACTTGTATCTCAACTGGAGTGGAAGATAGACACAACTATTCTGAGGTTGGACGATCTGTTTTCAGTAATGCAACAATCACTTACACAGAGGCATTGCACAGCTGTGATATAAAACAAAACTTCCTTTCATCTGCTTTCCACTCGGAAGAGTACACTCCTATTCCACTGTGGCATTCCTGTTCCCGTCTCATCATCTTTCCGAGTAAGATTGACAATCGAGTGCCAATTAGTGCTGAATTACAGGCAACTGTGTGCTCTGGACTCTTATCTATTTGAAATTCAGTAGTCCAAACTAATTTCACTTGGGCCTCCTGTACCTGTCACAGTTAAGACTTGCAGCCATCAGTCTGAGCTGATAAGCCTGTGTTCCAATTCGCGACATCACCCTGTTCCCCTTTTGAAACTACTGCTAAATAATAACACTTCATCCACCACAAAGCAGATTGTCCTTCTTATCAACAATTTCACCAATCATCGGCTTCTGAGCTATCTTTCCCGCAGCTGCACTCACTTTATTTATTGAAAAGTTTCAGAGGACAGTGAAGGATCTGAAAAGCTTATGAGAGTTGTGCAAAGGCCAGAGAACACACAAGAGAAAAGAAAAAGAGAGAATTAGACTTCAAAAGAGAAGACAGGGGAATGCAAAATGAGGTAAAGTCAGGTGACTGAAGCGCTGAAGTGTTTGAGGGCTAGTCAGAGAGACTGGAATCAAAATGAACTCCCATGAAGGTAAAACAGCTAAAAGGACAAGGGAGACCGCTGCAATATATCGGACCAATCAATGGCATTTCAAGCTCGAATGAGAGGCACTTTATCCAAATCCACCAAATGGGAAATCCATGCAATTGGCCAGAATGTTACTTTTACATCACAACAGAAGTCAAAGTTAAGTGGAGTATAAACTCAGTGCCTAATCCCATTGATTTCCTCTATGCATGTTAGGTTAAAATGACCACAATTTGGCTCCCTGGTTAAAAAATAGTTTTACACGTAATTAAATAAGTATCCTTGGCAGTGTTCCTGAATAGTGGAATGCAGCAAAATACCTGATGGTTACTATCATTTTGTTCTGGGGTTGCAGCTGGATACGAGGTATCCACTACTCAAGCCAAGTCTCTATCCAACCAGTTATCTGTCATGGCCGCTTCCTGCTTTTGGATTGGTCAGAATGAGAAGATCGCAAACCAGAGCGCCAGCATTTGGCAGAAGCAACATCTTATTACTGGGATCGTGAGGAGACCCATAAGGGGAAAAAAAACCCCACTGTCAAACTGCAGTAAACATCTGCAAGAACCATGAATGATTTTGCAAGCGCAGACACAACAGATCAGTGAAGCAAGTAAGATAAATGGATCCACGAGACAACTAGATGTGCTGCTGAAAAAAAAAGAGATTGATGTGTTTTGTTTAGTCAGCCAGGTGTCCAAAACACACGTAAACCAATCACTAATCTTTCGAGCATTCAAAGCAAGTGAGTCAGAAATCCATGCAGGTAGGTTATGGTGCACACATTCAATCCTGATAGGGATATATTGTCACAAATGAGAAGGCCTGCTACCTTCAATGACTAATCTACTCCTTAAGACTTCACTTAGTGAGTCACAGTCTGTGGACACTGTGGACACGCCTGATTGGGCATGAGATAATTACATTTGCCCCCAACCCCCCAAAAAAGACGGCTGTGTTCAAATCTTCCTTCACCAGGTCTGCCATCTTGATTTTAAAGAGATTGCCCTCCTCTTTCCACAGTCCCATAAAGTTCACAATTCGTTGGCCAAACTGCAAATGTTTTTGTTCAGTGCCAGGAGCTTTCATTACTTGCAGGATGAACATCACAGCTTGCCAAATGTGTGCGCGCACATTACCTCGAAAAAGACGATAGAAAATTGGAATTGAGATGAATGAGAGGGTCAGTTTGTTGGCTGAAAGGAGCTCTCCCCGATACTAAAATTTCTTATGTTCCCAAGACGTATCGATGTCTAAAGCCTTGCATTATTAAGAGTTTAGAATTCCAAAAAGTGCATTGTGACCACCAAAACATGGATTTGTCGAGCACCTTTGAATGCCCCAAGATGTTGCACAACAACACTTTTGAGTCATATAATGAGGCATGAGGGCAGGTGACCAAAAGGTTAATTAAAGAGGTTGAAGGTCAAAGCTATTATACTAATCTGTCTGTTATAGGCTGTTGCTCACTTCTGCTAGTTAATGCTCTCATTATTAGTGTACTGATTGTAACAAGGTCAGTCAGGTGGACCTCAGAATATGAGTTCCCTGATTGGGGCTGTTAACCTGGTCCAATCAGGGCACCCTGACTGACAGAGAAAAACAGGAGTGTCACACTATACATACACAAACAGATGTTGTGGGGAAAATATAAGCACCACTGCTGTTCGGTAGTAGTGTGGGGGAATAAGAAAACAAACAAACAGAGGATTCCAAAGGGCTCCTCAGTCTAGGGACAGGCTTTGAGTGGGCTAGTTACAGCCCATGTACAGGGCACATATAAATAAAGGGTGACTTAGTGATGGGATACCGGCCTCTGTGCAGTTTATTTCAGTGGTGACGGGAGAAAAAAATGAAAAAAGAAGAAAAAGAAATAGAAAGAAAAAAGAAGTGTCAGAGATTCTCACAGTCTAAGCGTTGGCTTTGAGGGAGCTGGACTAATTTCAAGAACTTTCAATGTGTAAATAAAGGATGACTTGGTGAAGGGATATCAACTTCCATGCTGTTACTTCAGTGGTGACGAGTAAAACACATTCCTGAAGAAACTCACTTGCAACATTGTCTTTGAGTTGGGGTAAGCATTTCTGGCACCATGCCATTATTAGTGGAGCTTGACCCATTTGATCCTGTTGAAAACAGCCCAGTATGTGAAAAGAATGTGTTATTTTCTTTCCTGGAAAATGACATTGGGGCAAATGAAAAGCAATGAGTAATTCTCCTGACAGTTTGTGGACCCGCAGCTTTTTCAGTTATTAGGAGCTGAACTTTCCCTGAGGCACCAGGTACTAAAACTTTTTAAGAGTTGATGGATTTGGTTCCCAAACCTCCTCTATTCTGAGACACTACTGGTTTTACTTGGCAATTCAAGAACCAGTGGAATCCATACTGGCATTTTTGACAAGATCAAGATGGCTGGCAGAGGCATGTGACTTTGGTTTAACCCTTAATGAGATGTTGAGAGACTGGTTGGAATGTGGGATTAATGGTGTAACCATGCAAAAATGCTGAAGCCCAACATGACTTCAAACAGGCACTCCAACTGGCTTTGTCATTAGAAAATGTGGCAATTGGAGCATATGAGTTACAGAGGATGCCGGTGGAAGTGGGCATCATTGCCAGTTTGACTGAGCTTGGAGGACACCATTTCAGTGAAAGCAATTGCATAGCCTCACTCAGGACATATCCTGAACAGAGGGACTTTAGGTCAGCGCACAGCAAAACCCCAAAGTAAACCCAGCCTATAGGGAGAGGCTGAACAAGCTGGGGCTGTTTTCCCTGGAGTGTCGGAGGCTGAGGGGTGACCTTATAGAGGTTTACGAAATTATGAGGGGCATGGATAGGGTAAATAGGCAAAGTCTTTTCCCTGGGGTCGGGGAGTCCAGAACTAGAGGGTATAGGTTTAGGGTGAGAGGGGAAAAATATAAAAGAGACCTAAGGGGCAACTTTTTCACACAGAGGGTGGTATGTTTTTGGAATGAGCTGCCAGAGGAAGTGGTGGAGGCTGGTACAATTGCAACATTTAAGAGGCATTTGAATGGGTATATGAATAGGAAGGGTTTGGAGGGATATGGGCCGGGTGCTGGCAGGTGGGACTGGATTGGGTTGGGATTTCTGGTCGAAATGGATCGGTTGGACCAAAGGGTCTGTTTCCATGCTGTACATGTCTATGACTCTAAATGGTTAAAATTTCCTTCAGAATCTGGGCCGGCAGGCCATTGTATTTGCTGCTGATATGCGGGTTCGAGTCAGCAAAAGAGGCCTATTAGGCCTGAATTGAGTAAGAGAACTCAGAGGCCGGTATCCAGGAGCGTGCACACCTTGGAAAGCCACCTACATCTGGCTTGGAACAGCTACATTGGTTCTGATTTGGATGTTGCTAAACAATCAAAATAAATGTCTGGTTAAATGGTCACCCAGTTCTAATGGAGGTTGATACCGGCACGGCTGTATCAGGGATTGTGGAACCAGTCTTTAACAAACGTTGCTCTGAACCCCAACCACTAAGTTTGTGCATGACCTCAGCCAGACTGAGAACCTATACCGGGGAATCTTTACACATTAACGGTACAGTTTCTGTTCCAGTCTCTTATGAGAAGCAGCTGGTTCAGTTCCCACTGAGTGTAGTAAAAGGCTCAGGCCCAAGCTTGGTGGGTGAAACTGATTCACCGTGATTGGCTCAACATTTTCCAAATAGAAAATGGCTGCCTGAGTGAACAACTAATTAAATACCCAGAAGATTTTCAGGAAGGTCTAGGGATTGTTAAAGGAGCCAAGGCTACCTTGCATGTTGACCAGGACACAGTTCCATGATTCTCTAAGGCCCACCCAGTGCCATATGCCTTATGGGCAAAAGTAGAGGCAGAAATCAGGGAGACTGGAAAGGGAAGGAATCATCAAACCAGTCCAGGAATGGGCAGCACCAGGCGTACTGATTGTGAAGCCCGATGGGTTGGTTTACCTTTGTAAGGATTTTATACAAACAGTGAATAAATACCCAATCTCTCATGTAAAGGATTTGTACACAAAACAGGCTGGGGGTGGGGGATGTCCTTTATGAAGCTAACCTGCAACTGCGATTAGATGAGGATTCCCAGAGGTATGCTACAATTAATACCCATAAGGGCTTGTGCCAATATACAAGACTGCCATTTGGGGTATCATAGCATGTGCAATTTTTCAGCGGACGATGGAGAGCATTTTACAAGGTCTACCTCAGGTTGCCATTTATCTAGATTATATGCTAATAACAGGGAAGACCAATAAGGAGCACTTAGAGAACTTGGACATAGTCTTTAGATGTTTCTCTCAGGTGGGCGCATGCCCAATAAGGGACACTTGCATGTTCCAGGCATTCCAAAGTGACCTCCTTGGGCTACAGAGTCAGCATTATAACTGTTGAAAGATAAAGTGAGGGCGATCAAAGGGGCCCCGGATCCCAGGACTGTACCAGAGCAGATGCATTGAGCAGGCTCCCACTGGCAGATACTTCACCAGTGGTACCATCATTGGAAGTTTCTGTAATGGTTTTAAATTTTCTGGACACACTTCCAGTCACAGCTGACAATATCAGACTTTGGTCACAGAAAGATCCCATCCTGGCAGAACTGAAACAGCTGGTGGGGATGGGGGAAACCAAAGGGCCATCACAATCTGTTACACATCGACTATGCAGGTTCGTTCATGGGTTCAATGCTCTCAGTCACTATGGACCGTCATTAAAAGTGGTTGGGCATGCACAGAGTTCATTTGTCAAACACAGGGACAATGACAGAAAAACTGTACAAATCGTTTGCAATACATGGACTCCCAGAAGTGTTGGTCACAGATAACAGGCTATCATTTACCAGCAGGGAATTTCAGTATTTCCTACAGTTGAATGGCATTTGTCATAAGGACAGCTCCATACCATCTAATGGTCTGGCAGAAAGAGCAGTCTAAACTTTGAAGGCAAGCTTGAAGAAACAGTTGACAGCCTCGCTAGGTACCAAACCTCCTGGTTCCTGTTTGATTATTGGACTATTCCCTCCAACCTTGTAACTACAGGGATAGCACCAGCAGAGTTTTAATGGGGAGAGGACTCCACACCAGGTTAACTTGGATCTTCCCGGACCTGGGGTAGGCGAAGGGTGAAATGGCATCAGAAATGCCAATGTTGAACATAAGACTCTGCCAAGCAGAGACAGTTTACTTCAGGGGACAAAGTTTGGTGTGGGAACCAAGGGAATGGCCCTGCATGGGCAAGAGGCATGGTTGATGCGAGGTCAGGTCCACTGATGTATAAAGTTCGGGTAGGTGCTATGGTCCTGAACAAACATGTGGACTATATGAAAGCTGCAAACTCACAAACAATGTGGGAGCAAAACATACCCAGCTCCTCAGAGCAGTCAGAAAGGCTGGCAGAACCCATGGGTTCTCCCTCTCCATCCAGCATTGAAGCCACCTTGGTATCGGAGATGGTCACAGCGAACACCGCTACCCTGACACCTTTACCGCCTGAAGAGGAGAATGAATTTCTCCTGAGCTGCATGAGGTGAACTTCTGTGCGTTACACACAGCCTGTATCCAAGGCCGAGCCAGAGGATCCTGACCTGGTGCTAAAATGCCCCAGGAGGAGCTACAAGATAAAGGACCAGCCTATGTCCTCGAACTGAGAGGGGAAGGGATGTTGTGATTGTATCGAGGTCAGCTAGGTAGACCTCATAGAATGAGTTCCCTGATTGGACCAGATTAATAGCCTTAATCAGGGAGCCCTGGCTGACAGATATAAACAGGAGGGTCCGAGGCTCTGTTCACTCTGAGAGAGCTAGATCAATATTAAGGACTCTCCACGTATCAATAAAAAGGGGGGTCTTGGTGATGGGACATAGGCCTCTGTGGAGTCATTTCTGTTAGATCCCTGAATTCTGATATTTTAAATGAACAGGTCAGACTTTCTGACAATATCCAATGGAGTGATACCCATCATTAAACCCAGGAAAAACACAGTCAACACGGGGAGTGCAGATCAATAAAGTATGAGTGATTGTCAGAAAGCCAAAGTTGGAATTCTTTCAGCTCTGCCCTGGAAGTCAGACAGTTGAGTCACTCTGGTTTTAATTTTGAAAGCTGGAAGCTATACTGGGCCAGTTTGGACAGTGCCCAGTTGAAAGATGGTCAGAAGGATTTTGTTTTTGTTACATGTTAACAATGTAAGAAGCACTTTCAAAGAGGTAATTTATGATTGGATGGGACCTGTTCTATTTCAAGTCTTTTTACAAAAAAAATTGCTTAAATGTCTAATTAGGGGATCTTGGTATTCTCCTTAAACTAATTACTGCAGCAGCCAGTCAATATCCCTGGCTTTTATGCTTGCTCAGGCAAGGAAATTGTCACTGTGTGGCACTCACTTTACCAAGACAGAGCACTCTTAGACTAATTTGATTTCAATCTCATTAAGAGTAGATGTATGTCAAGTGGGAACCACTTAATCCAACCACTTGCTTTGTTGTGTTCAATGATCAATTGACTCAAAAGAGGTTTTGCAACTAAATAAAAATGATTGACTCTATGTGAGAAAGAGTGAGCTAGGTGTTATTCAAAGCACTGATGACAACTGGAAGAAATATAGAATGCATGTCAGAAAGGAATTCTCATCCCAAACTAGAAAAATCAAAGGAAGCCCAGGTGAGGAATTCATGGAATCTTTTCAGGATTTTGTTTAGAACACCATGTACTGGAGCCAACCAGAGAGCAGACTATAATAGATCTGGTATTGTACAATGTGATAGAATTAGCTAATGACTTCAGTGTGAAGACATCTTGCAGCAGCAGTGATTAGATTTTACATTCAGTTTGTGGGAGAAAACAGTGGATGTAAGGTTCCTAATTTTAAATGTAATTAGGAGGGCACAAAAGCAGAGCTAATTAAAGTGAGCTGTAAAGTGGGGCCTTGTTAAAGTCCAAACTGTTCCAGAGGTGTGCCAAAACACATCTGAACAGGATGACTTAAAGATTATTGATGCATTCTAACAAAGTAAAAATTTCAGTTTAACTAAAAGATTAAAGACCGTGTCAAACTTGAAGAAAAAACATGTAATTATACAAAGAGGGGTGGTACATGAGAATGGACAGAATATAAACAGCAGTAGCAATGAATGACTTTAGTTTTTCTTTTTTTTTAAAAAGGGTTCAGGGAAAGCTAGCTAAAAACATTAACACAAATACAAGAATGTCTGTAGATAGTCTAAAGAAGATAAGTGTTAACAAAGCAGGTCCCACAGAAAGTGAGTCTGGGGAATTAATGTCAAATAAGCAGCTGGCAGACTTCATTTACAGTTACTTGGCTTTTTTTTTCTTTGAAAATATATAACCAGGAAAAACAAATGTCTTCCTTTTAGATAAGGGGAAAGAAAAAGAAACTCTCTCCTCCAAAGCAGAGACTAACAGTAGCAGTGACACACTGACTGTGGCCCAGCCAACACAGTCAGTCCCCTAAACTGAGGAGATTCTCATCTCCTGGTTATATTTTTTTTACAGGCATTTTGCATCTGTTTTTGGGGTCAGAATATTTGGAAGCTTGTCACTGTGACGATCTGGAACAATTCTTTTATTCGTTCGTGGGATGTGGGCATCACTGGCTCATCTGTCCATCCCTAATTGCCACGTCACTGTGAGTCTGGAGTCCAAGCCAAGTAAAAGCAGCAGTCTCCCACCCTTGAGGATATTAGTGAACCGGATGGGTTTTAATCTGACGGTCAGCAAAAGTTTTATGGACATCATTAGACCCCTAATTCTACACTTCTATTGAATTCACATTGTGCCATCTACCATAGTGGGATTCCGAACCTGGGTCCCTAGAATATTGCCAGGGTCTCTGGACTAAATCAAGTGATTATACCACTAGGCCATTGCCTCCTTGCATTTTACAGTGATTTTTGCATTGGTCTTCTGGAGTGGTTGAAACCAGGTGGACCTTTATTGATTGGCTCAGGTTAACAACTGGAGGTTCTGGTTGACAAATATTACCAGGTGATTTCCAATCTTCTGTGGTTATGTCAGAGCCTGGGTGTCCCTGGAAACCAACACCGTGGAGCTGTTTGGAGTGGAGATTTAACCCTTGCCTTCCCTTCCCTTTCACTGTTTGATCATGCAGCATTGCCCTTTGATTTGAAAGGCACTGCTTGTCACTAGCCACCTGGGTGCTTCCTTTCTTCCTGTTGGTGGAAATTTGAATAAAAACTCGTGCACCTTGTGTCTCTGACTGTGTCCCACACCTGCGCATGCACACAATATGGGTGCTGGGGAAAAAATAAGCAGTAGCACAGTTAGGTGGTAGTGTGGGGGTGAACAAATTAACAGGGGATTCAGACTCTCCTCAGTTCAGCGGATGGACTTTGACTTGGCTGGTTACAGCCAGTATACTATGCATAAGTAAAGAAAGAGGGAGTTGGTGATGGGACACTGGCCTCTGTGCAGTTATTTCCTCTTTGCTATCGATGTTCAAGGTAAATAGCAGTAAAGCAGGAAATGGAAGGATGTGGAATAAAGTTAGAATCACTAGGGATGTGTTACTGAGCAAACTGTCAGAGTTGCAGGTTGACAAGTTCCCTAGGTCCTGATAGACTTCACTCTGGGATTTTAAATGGGTAGTGAGACTGTTAACACATTGGAAGGTCTTTAAAAGAGATAGCTAGTGAGATAGTCAATTAATTCATCTTTCTTTTCTAAAATTCCCTAGATTGGGGAAGTTTCCACTTAATTTGGAAAATGGCAAATATAACACCTTTCCTAGTCAAAAAGGAAGACACAAAGCAGGAAAGTACAGGCCAGTTAGCTTAATTTATCATAAAGATGTTAAAATATTAATAAATGCTATAGCAGGGCACTTAGAAAAAGCTTAAAGTAATCAGGCAGTATCAACACTGTTTTGTGAAAGGCAAATTATTCAATTAGGTTTGTCACATGCTCATGAGTACAGTGAAAAGTTTACAAGTTGCCATTTATGCTGCCATCTTAGGTACAAAGGTACCTAGATACAGAATCTTGGGTACAAAGCAGAAAAATGAAGAAACGTGGTTAAAAGTTAAATATCATAGTTCTTCCTCCTTAGAAGTAGAAAAGCAAAGAAAGAGTTAACAGTTCAAGACCACTGTGCACAAGTGCCTAGCCATTGCTGGGCTCATACTCCTCAAAGGTATGGTTGCCTGGTGACCTGCATGACAAAGATGGGTAGAAAAGTTGTAAAGAGGCAACAAAGGGATAGCTTAAATATCTTGTTTTAACTATCCATGGGATGAGGGTGTCACTGGCTAGGTGAGCATTCATTGCCCAACACCAATTGCCCAGAGGGCAGTTAAGAGTCTACTACAATACTGTGGGTCAGGAGTCCCATGTAGGCTAGACCAGGTAAGGATAACAGGTTCCTTTCCTGAAGGACATGCGTGAACCAGTTTCCATGCCCCTCCCCCCTCCCCCACCCCTTCCCAAACAATCAACAATGGATTCATAGTCATCATTAGATTCTTAATTCCAGATTCTCAATTGAATTCAAATTCCACTCTGCCATGATAGGATTCAAATCTAGGTCACAGAACGTTACCTGGATTTCTGGATAAATAGTCCAGTGATAATATCATGAGGAAATTGCTTCCCCTATCTGAGGAATGGGGTATAATGTGTGAAAATGTGAAATTGTCCATTTTTGGCAGAAAGAATGGGAGGGATAAAAAAAAAATGATTGGAATGGTGAGAAATTGCAGAGCTCTGTGATGTGAAGGGATATGGGAGGCTTTGCTCATGAATCTCAAACTGATAACATGCAGGTACTGTAACTAATTAGGAAAGCTAATGGAATGTTGTTTATTGTGAAGAGAATTACTTACAACAGTGAGAGGTTATGTTTCAGTTATATAGGACATTAGTGAGACCGTATCAGAGGTTTAGCATACAGTATTGGTATACTTATTTAATGAAGGATGTAAATATATTGGAAATAGTGCACAGAAAACTTACTAGACTAATAGCTGGAATGGGTGGGTGTCTTAAAGGTTGGACAAGAGCAGGCTTGTATCTGCTGGAGTTTCAAAGTGTAAGGAGGCAACTTGATTGAAATCTAAGATTCAGAGGAGTCTTGACAGGATGGACATGAAGAGGATCTCACCTCTTGTGGGATACTCAAACTACTTGTGCTGCTAATTCATCTATTTTGTTCCCAATGCTTGTGTATTTAAAACCCATTCACTTTGCAATTTACCATATCATGCCCCTTTTTGATCCTATTTGTTGCTGTTTGTATTTGTTTATTCAATCTGTCCCTTCCTGCCCTATTTTGGGTATTATCCAAATAGCTGCCCAGCAGTGCTGCTGCTTCTTTACTTTGAGAGTCTAGATCTTCTCTCTCTCATGGGCTTTGCCCCCTCAAGTTAATTTAAAGCCCTGTCTACATCACTGGCTATTCAATTCACCAGGACATGGTCCCAGAATGATTCAGGTGAAGCCATCCCACTGGAACCGCTCCTTTGTCTAATACTGACACTAGTGCCCCATGTCCTGACACCTACTCCTCCCACATCAAACTCTGAGCCACACATTTAACCCAATTTACTCAATGACAGTTTGCCCATAGCTCAAGTACTCATCCCAAGATGATTACATTGGAGGTTCAGCTTTTTAAATTAGTTCCTAACTGTTCAAATTCTTTTGGCAGAGCCTCCTTTCATGAACTAATCAATGTTGTTGGTACCAATATGGAATACAGCAACTAAATCCCTTCCTTTCCCTCCCCACTCTAAGTTCCCTTCCAGCTCTGAGGCAATATCCTTAACTCTGACAGCAGGCAAGCAACACAACCTTCAGGATTCATGCTCACCACTGCAGAGAATATATATTCCTTTTAATTATACTGTCCTGCACCACTACTGCCTTCCCACTTGAATTGCTCTCTGTACTGCCCTGCTGTGGTCAGTTAGCTCATTCTTTCTGTTGTCTTCACTCTCATCCACACAGCCTGCAAGAAGCTCATAACTGCTTAGCAAGCGCAGGGCCTGAGGCTAATTGTGTACTAGCCCTTGGGTCCCCATAGTTGCTTTGCCTGCAGTTACACCCTCTTATCCCTGATCACAGGCCAAATTTGGATTACCTAATTCCTGGCGGGGGGGGCTACGACCTCCTTCTGGAGAAGTCTCCAGGTGACTTTCCTCCTCCCTGACAGACTGCAATATCTGCAGCTCAGAACCCAGCTCAACTCTTCAACTCTGATCCAAAGTTCCTTGAGCTGCAAACACTTGTCTTAAATGTCCTGGATCGCCTTTGTTTCCAGTAGCTCCCACACACTGCAGCAGCAACACATCACTTGTCAACACTATTATGTTTTATTTAATATATAAATTCATTTTTCTTAATTGTGTGCTCTTATGCCCTACTGTTATGTTGTAACGTAATCGGGACTAGATATCAACATTAGTTGGGGCACTGTGTGCAGTTCTTATGTCCACACTGTTGGAAGAATGTTGAGGAAATGGAGTGAATACTATGCAGATTAATTTGCATGTTGCCTGGCGTGTGGAAATACAAAGACTTCTCTTTTGAATTAAAGGGTATTATGCAGTGACTTGATACAAGTATTTAAAAAGAATGAAGAGATGAGCTAAAATAGATGGAAACAAATTTTTCCCCTGGTGTTGTAAGGTCTTGAAATTCAATTTAAAGGTGACTGAAGAAGAGACCATGCCCAATAGGAAAACATTTGCAGGACATAGAAGCATATGGGAGTATGGCAGGTATGTGAGATTAGACTGACAAATCATGGATGGAAAAATACTAACAAAGTTAATTAGCCTGAATTTGTGTAATTTCAATGTAATGTGGGGTTAGCATGAGACACCTGCCTGACCCTGAAATTATAACATGCCCTACATTGAGGCTATGTTGGAAAATCCTGCAGATTCTACAACTAGGGCAGCTTGGAAGATCAGAAAGTTTCTGTAAGGAAGGAAAATTAAATCAAAGGGGAGCTACTTCTAACAAGTGTGGTAATATCTTTGGACAAAGCAACAACATTTCTGAAAATTACAATTTTGAAGTTTCTCAGTTGAATTTGTAGACTAAATGATGACTGCTTGTGATGGCACTGTTAGACCAATTATTGATAATTAGGCTTACTGAATTAGGTCTTGTATCACAGCAGCAATTGTCACCCGTTGATCCACCAGTTCAAAGCTATACATAGTGCAAAGGAAAGGACAAAATAATACATTTCTTAATTGCGAGGAGGTGGCTATCAAGCTGCTTAATTGGTGTACTTTGTTTGGATTCTAATGGAATCCCCAGGAATGAAGCACAGCCCATAACAGAAGATTTTGACAGATTGCAGGTTCTGTTCTTCAAGTAAGGAACTTGAAGGGCAGCTTCACCTCTCAGCAGGGAATAGTGTACTTTGCTTTTAAAAAGAGATTATGGAGTACAGTAGTGGATTACACATAGTATTTGCATACAAAATAATTTTTCCTACCTTTAACATTTTACCTACTAAGCAAGTTCTATTTTTGCAAATCCTGATCACCAGGCCAGAAATTTAAAAGTAGGTTTGTGTCAACTCTGAACATGCTGAGATTATTGCCACTTGTGTTTGAGATTCTGGTACAGGAGACACATAGGTGTTCAAAATCCCCATGTTATTCCATCATACATTCCCGTAAACCTAGCACATCACATCAGATTCCAATAAACATATTTCTAAACCTGGTATACTTTCGATGGTGAGGGTTCGATTAGACAACAGGAAAAATTGAACCGTATTTTTCTTCAAATAGATGAGCAGCATTGTGGTTATGCTAATAGGCAGGTGATCTGGATGGCTGGACTAATGATCTTAGAGACAAGTGTTCAACTCCTGCCACAGCAACAGGACATTTTTTTAAAGCACCCATCGATTAAAACTGCAACAATCATGGGTGACTTTAATATTCAAGTAGATTGGAAAAATCAAGTTTTGAAAGGTTGCCTTAAGGATGAGCTCAAAGTGTATTTGGGGCAGTTTCTTACAATAACGATCTGGATTTTGTGATGTGCAATGGCACTACAATCCCTGTTGTGGTTCTGGTCGCCGAGCTGGGAATTTGTGTTGCAGATGTTTCGTCCCCTGTCTAGGTGACATCCTCAGTGCTTGGGAGCCTCCTGTGAAGCGCTTCTGTGATGTTTCCTCCGGCATTTATAGTGGTTTGTCTCTGCCGCATCCGGTTGTCAGTTCCAGCTGTCCGTTGCAGTGGTCGGTATATTGGGTCCAGGTCGATGTGCTTATTGATTGAATCTGTGGATGAGTACCATGCCTCTAGGAAGAAACTATGGTCTCATTCGATGTAACGGCACTGTTCACCTCTATCGACAAAACCCTAGCCAGAGAAACAATAGCCAACCTGCTGGACATAGAGAACAGACAACAGGACGGTGAACCTATCAACAAAGACGGCATACTCAAACTACTGGACCTGTGCCTCACAAAACACTTCACATTCAACAACCAAATATATGAACAAATCAACGGCACACCCATGGGCTCACCCATCTCTGGACTCATAGCAGAAGCGGTAATACAAAGGTTAGAACAAACAAACCGTCTTACTGCAAATTCAACCCAAACTCTGGGTCAGATACGTGGATGACACCTTTGTAATCATTAAAAACACAGAAATAGAGAACACACACCGGATCATCAAAGCCACACTCACAGGAATCCGATTCACCAGAGAGTAAAAAATGGACAACCAACTCCCATTCCTAGACGTGAGGTTACAGAGAACACCGAACGGAGAATTCACCACAAAGGTACACAGGAAAGCCACACACACAGACCAAGTCCTGAACTACGAAAGCAACCACCCCAAC
>NC_057752.1:3798032-3885415 GCF_004010195.1 Chiloscyllium plagiosum
CATGCCGCAACCCAAAGGACTAGCCACACTACCATACATCAAGAGCATTTCTGAACTGACAGCCAGACTACTGCGACCACTAGGACTCATAACATGACACAAACCGACAGCCACTCTCAGACAACAACTCACCAGAACGAAGGACCGGATACCCAGCATGAGCAAAACCAATGTGGTGTACAAAATCCCATGCAAGGACTGCACAAAACACTATATAGGACAAACAGGAAGACAGCTAACGATCCGCATCCATGAACACCAACTAGCCACGAAACGACACGACCAGCTATCCTTAGTAGCCACACACGCAGATGACGAGCAACATGAGTTCGACTGGGACAGCACTACTATTATAGGACAAGCCAAACAGAACAGCCAGGGAATTCACAGGATACTAGCAGCCAGAGTTTGCTTTGAGCACATACACCATTAGAAAAGCTTCAACAGCACAAACTGATGGCTGCATTAGATCCATATTTGTTCATCAGTTGAATTATAAACTTTCCCTGATTTGTCAGAAATCACTCGTTTAAAATCTTGAGGCTGCAAATGTGTAGGAAACTGAATTTTTAAAAAGAACAAGATTAATCAAAAGCAATTTTACTTTTTAATTATTCTTCATGAATTTGGGTGTTGTTAGCAAGGCCAGCAGTTTTCACTCATCCCTCACTGAGAAACTGATGCTGAACCATCGTCTTAAACCATTGTAATCCTTCTGGTGCAGGCACACTGACAGTGCCATTAGGAAGGAAATTCCACTTTGATCCAACAATACTGTGATGTAGTTCTCAGTCAGAATGGTGTGTGAATGCTTACTATGTTCAGAGTCATGCAGCACGGAAACAGACCCTTTTGGTCCAACCAGTCCATGCCGACCATAATCCAAAACTAATCTAGTCCCACCTGCCTTCTCCTGGCCCATATCCCTCCCAACATTTCCTGTTTGTGTACTCATCCAAATGTCTTTTAAACGTCATAACTGTACCTGCATTCACTATTTCCTCAGGAAGTTTATTCCACACACAAACCACCTTCTGTCTTTTTTAAAAAGATTTGCTGCGTATGTCTTTTTTAAATTTTGAATCTCTCACCTTTGACCTTTTAATGTGCCCCCGAGTCTTGAAATCCTCCATCCTAGGAAAAGGATACCTACCATTAACCATATTTATACCCCTCATCATTTTATAAACCTCTATTTATGGTCACCTCTCAATCTCCTGCGCTCCAGTGAAGAAAGTCCCAGCCTTTCTTTATAACTCAAAGCTGCCATACCTGGCCACATCCTGGTAAATCTCTTCCAAACCCTCTCCAGGTTAATAATATCCTCCCTGTAACAGGGCGACCAGTACTGGACACAGTATTCCAGAAGAGGCCTCACCAATGTCCTGTACAACCTCAACGTGACTCATCAACCTCAAGGCAAACAATAAGCCACAGCATTATTGATTGAAAGTGATGGAAGTTGTTGGTACTTTTGTTTGATGGCACAGAAGGGAGTCTTGAAAATATACGGTCATGAAGTCAGGACGGTGTGTGGTTTGGAGGTGAACTCGCAGGTAGTGGTATTCCCAAAGGTATCTGCTACCTTTTGTCCTTCTAGGCAGTAGAGATTATGGGTTTGGAGGGTGCAGTTGAAGGAGGCTGGCTAAGTTGCTGCAATGCAGTTTGTAGGCAGTACATGCTGCTACTACTGAACATTGATGGTACAGGCCACCAATGTTGAAGGGTGGTGAAGGAGGCGCTGTACAGTGAGAGCCTTTTTCCTCCGATGGTGATGGCTAGCACGAGGGGACATAGCTTTAAACTGAGGGATGATCGACAGAGGACAGATGTCAGAGGTAGGTCCTTTACTCAGTAGTTAGGGTGTGGAATGCCCTGCCTGCAGCAGCAGTGGACTTGCCAACATTAAGGGCATTTAAATAGTCATTATCATCCATATGTTTACCTAATGGAATAGTGTAGGTTAGATGGGCTTTAAATTAGTTTCACAGGTTGGTGCAACACCAAGGGCCAACGGGCCTGTACTGCGCTGTAATGTTCTATCACCCTCCTGACTTGTGCCTCGTAGATGGTGGTTAGAGTGGTGCTGGAAATGCACAGCAGGTCAGGCAGCATCTGAGGAGCAGGAGAATCGATGTTTCGGGCAAAAGCCCTTCATCAGGAATCAGGAAACGTTGATTCTCCTGCTCCACAGATGCTGCCTGACCTGCTGCGCTTTTCCAGCACCACTCTCTAATCTTGACTCTGATCTGCAGTCCTCACTTTTGTCTAGTAGACGGTGGACAGGCTTTGAGGTAATGAGGTGAATTACTTGCCACAGTATTCCTAGTCTCTGAGAACTCACCTCACCTCTGAAATTCAGCTCTTTTTGCCCATGATCGGACTAAAGCTGCAATGAAGTCAGGAGCTGAGTGGCCCTGGCAGAAGCCAGTGTCACTGTGCAGGTTATGGTAGAGCAAATGCTGCTTGATAGCACTGTTGGTAATAACCTCCTTCACAGGGCAGGAATTGGCCAGATTGGAATTGTGTACAGGACATGGCTGGGAAACACACAGAAAATGGGAAAAAGTGCAGGCCCAATATGTTTGCTTTAGGATGTAATGTAGAAGCAACAAGCTTAGAGTACACTGAGATGTCGAGGAATATGCAAGATTGGATAAGAAGGAAAAGAAAGACTTCCTTTAGCAGGTGCAAAATCAGCAAATCACCGGAGGCCCTGGTGGAGCACACAGTGCAGAACGGAACTTAGGAAAGCAAAGAGGGCATAAGAAAACACTGACCGTTAAAATTAGGGAGATCTTACTGGTATACAGTATAAGTAATATTACGAGGAAGTGAGGATAACCAGTGCTTGAATGTGACCCATTAGGGACCAAGAAAACAATCTGTGCATGGAGGCAGAGGACATTGGCCTCCCATGTGAAGTCCTTGTTTAAACACACCAATGTCGCTACTGAATTCTGGGAGAGGGCCTGTGAGGTTCTTCAACGGAGTGACATTGGGAATGAGCAGGTATTGCACATCTTAGCAAGCTTAAAAACACTCAAATCCCCAGATCTGGATGAGTTGTATCCCAGGCTCTGGATTAGTGGTGCTGGAAGAGCACAGCAGTTCAGGCAGCATCCAAGGAGCAGCTTGGATGCTGCCTGAACTGCTGTGCTCTTCCAGCACCACTAATCCAGAATCTGGTTTCCAGCATCTGCAGTCATTGTTTTTACCTTGTATCCCAGGCTGCTGTGAGACATAAGGGAGGAAATTCATAGGGGTTGTGACCTAAAATTTTAAATTCCCCTCCAGTCACATGGAAGGTGCCAGAGGACTGGAGGACGGTTAATGTGGTTCCACTTTTTCAGAAGGGTGGTAGAGAGAAAGCCAGGGGATTGTCGATTAGTGACTGTCTCCAGTCACTTCCCTACCACTGATGAGACAATCAATCTTGAAGGCAAGGTTTAATCAGACAGTCAGCATTGCTTTGTCAAAGATCATACCTAAAAATTCTCCCTTTTGTTAGGGAAAGTGATCAGATGTGTCGATGAGGGTAGTGCAGTTGATGTCGTTTACAGATTTCACATGGGAGTCTGATTAAAGAAGGTAAAAAGCATATGGGATCCAGGGTAATTTGGATGGATCCTTGATAGGGCAAAATGGATCCAAAATTGGCTTTGGGGTAGGTGTTGGTAGAAGGCTATCGATGTGACTGGAGGCCAGTATCCAAAGGTGCACCACAGGGATCAGTGTTTACTCTTATTGTTTGTGATATATATATCAATAATATGGATGAGCATGTGGGGGTAATAATTAAGTTCATTAGATGACATGAAGAATAGCTGAATGGCTTACAATGAGGAGGGTAAGCTGGGCTTCACATGAGAATCCGCCCAAAAACCTTGACACAACTGTCCTACCCAAAAAAAAATATTGTGTGGCATCACACAACTTTCATTTCCATCTTTATTAATTGAATGTAAAGTCCATCAGCTGCTGAGTTTAGATTTCAATCCACACCCCCAGGGCACTATAATATAGGCCCTACTGTGTTGAAGCAGGCCATAGAGTCCTCACCAAACCTCCAAGGTGTTCTTAGTCACTAGCCAGTCAAAATTTATTAAAACACGTAGAATTCTTTTGAAAAGTGTATAACATTTAAGTTGATGGAAGTATTTAAGTGTTGATTAAAAATATGCCAGGTAGCTTTTTAAATGTTTAAAAAAAGTGTTTCAAAGTTGCAGATAGTGTTTAAAAATATTTAATATCATAATAAAACACTCACCTGCCTATGAGCTGAAGAATGACCTTAAGGAAGGCATCATTAAGGATATCTGCAATGCACCGCATTACTAATCCTCACTGGCGATTTTCTATGTTGGACAATGTTGCAGCTGAAAGTGAATAATTTCTTTATCTTAGTCTACAGACTGGGTGAGGAGATATCTCTTTACATTGTCACTTCACTGTTGACTGCAAAACTGGACCAACATGTTGTGGAGCCATTCTGGAACAGACTATCTTAGATCCTTTTTATTGTGAAATGAAGCTGGATGAATGAGTTATCTCCGAATAAAGAATTCCTCTAGGGAAGAGGAATGCAAATTTCACATTCTGCTTGGTGAGTTTGAAATTACTGCCTTAAAATGTAAAGAAAGCAATTATAAAATTATGACCGACTAGTGCAGACTGGGAAAGTAGATTAAAAGTTGAGACAGTACATAAACAATGGCAAACATTAAGGAGGAATTTCATAGTTCTCACCAATGATATATTATATTTAAAGAAAGTCTCTATCAGAATGCACTCAGTGGCAAACTAAGGAAGTTAAGGAACACCTCAAACTGAATGAAAAGATGTACAATACTGAAGATTGTGGTAGGCCAGATGTTTGGAAAGTTTTGGAAATTGATATATGAAAAAGGGGCACAATATTGAGTAAATTGACAAGAAACATAAAACTGGTCGTAACAGCTTCTAGAAATATGAAAGGGAAGGGAGTAGTTAAAGTAAATGTTAGTGCCTTGAGGAGGAGTTTAGACAACTAATAATGGGGAAATGGCAGAGACTTTGACAAATGTTTTGTATCTGTCCTCATGGCAGAAGACGGAAAGAATCCCAGGTTTATGAGCTACTCACACTCTGCCATATAAACAATACTGAGGTATTTGTTTAGGACACTCATTTGTTGCAATAAGGTGGTAGGTCTGAGGCATCTAAGCGTTCGTTTATTAGCTGTATCTTGATTAGTGTCGATCATAGGTGGACCTCTTCACATTACTGGGATGATTCTAATGCCCACACTCAAACTGAGCATGACCGTGCACCATCACTAAACTTCTGGTGGCATTTACTACTTGTGTTCTAAAAAGAAGCGAGAGAATAGTGATTAAACAGCTTTAGCAGAGAAGGATTTCAAACAAAAACAATGGCTGAGAAACTGGGTTTCTGAGGCTTGCCTGAAAGTAGGCCTCAGACCTTATCTTAATCATGATGGGTGAGCTGTTGACATCTGCATTTGTCCCAATTCAGTGCTCTGTTCTGTTTTGGACCAGTTGCCCTTGGATAAATTCTGGCGAGGGGTTGTTTGGGGAGGGGTGGAATGGGAGCACTAGTTGGCAATGGCCCACAACAGTGCTGTGATGCCATACTGAGAACGCCTGCTGTCCCACGTAAGTGCAAAATATGTAAAATCATTGCCTTTTAAAAGAACCACATTAGACCACACGTAGGCCAAGCAATCCGGGTCCGATGCTGCCCAGGTTCTGGACAGGGTCCTTCAGTTAGTACTTGGCTCCTTTTATTAGCAAATGTGAACAGCCTGACACCTGAGTTAGGCAGCTACCGGGAGGCCATTTTTACTAATATGGTGCTGCCCATAAAGGGGCACATAAAGGCAATATTTCTTTCTCACTAAGTGTTTGCACATTATTACTCCATAGTGTCATTTTAGGGTCTTGGATACTTTATCTATATATTGCAAGTTTTTCTAAAACTTTAACAAAACCATAAGCAATTCTGTACATATTACATAAGAATAGATTTTATTCCTGTCATATCATTTTAATCACATTAATTCAATCTAAACATAAGATTTGAATATCATTCATCTCCTGTCAATAGAATTATTTTGTGTGTGAATCACATCCTTCGATGCCATTTAATGTTATAGATATTATGAAGGTCCAATAAACAGAATCTGTAAGACTTGTACCTGACATGCTATAATGTCCCTTCTATAATACTACTGCAATAAGTAACATGGTGGAGATGCAAAGGAAAACACTGCAGTCTGGATCAATTGGAGCAATATTTTGTTCTGGTCAGAATGTAAAAGTACATGTACCCTTTAACACAGGCTTTGATGGCACAGTCCACCCAATCTGATATCTGCATTCTATTGACTACAACTTCAAACCCTAAATCAGCAATTGAACAAAACAAGACTTGTAGAGCATGTTTAATATAATAGAATGGTGCATTACAAGAGTGTTCTCAACCAATCTGACACAGAGCCACAGAAGGATTGGTCAAACGGGGAGGGAGAAAGAAGGAAGATAAACTTGCGTATATATATTTTGCACCTTTCGACAACCTCAAGACACTATAGAATCAAAGAATCCTTACAGTATGGGAACAGGCCATTTGGCCCAACAAGTTCTCACAGACCCTCCAAAGAGTAACCCACCCAGATCCTTTCCCATTCCCCTAACTAATGCATCTAACCTACACATCCCTGAACACTATGGGACAACTTAGCATGGCTAATTCACCCTGACCTGCACATATTTGGACTGTGGGAGGAAACCCACGCAGACACTGTGAGAACATGCAAACTCCACACAGTCGCCTGAGGCTGGAATCGAACCCAAGTCCCTGGCACTGAGGCAGCAGTGCTAACCACTGAGCCACTACTTTCTGAAGGATTGGGCCAGCTATTTGCAGAGTCAGGTCAACTCTGAAGACCTGAAGAATAGCAGGCAGGACACAGATGCAAAGGATTCACTTCAATTTCCAGTAGATTTCATATTTTTTCTGACACCAATCACATAAGCAGGAAAACTCAGCTCAGCAGGACTCTTTGAAATTGAGAAAAACCGATTCCATTTTTGCTATTCCAAGAGCTTTTACCTGCCGTGCAGAAGTCCGAACCATACAGCACAGAAACAGACCCTTCGGTTCAACTGACCAGGTATCCCAATCTGACCTAGTCCCTTTTGCCAGCCCTTGGCCCATATCTCTCTCAACCTTTCCTATTCATGTACCCATCCAGATGCCTTTGAAATGTTGTCATTGTACCAGCCTCCACCACTTCCTCTGGCAGCTCGTTCCATACACGCACCACCCTCTGTGTGAAAAAAGTACACCTCGGGTCCTTTTTAAAATCTTTCCCCCCTCTCCTTTTTCACCTTCGTCCTCTAGTTTTGGACACACTCACCCTTGGAAAAAGACATTGTCTATTTATCCTATCCACGCCCCTCATGATTTTATAACCTCTAAGGTCACCCCTCAGCCTCCGACGCTCCAGGGTAAAAGCCCCAGCCTGTTCAGCCTCTCCTTATAGTAGAAACCCTCCAGTCCTGGCAACATCCTTGTAAGTCTTTTCTGCACCCTCGGGTTTAACATCCTTCCTATAGGAGGGCAACCAGAATTGTACATAGTATTCCAAAAGTAGCCTCCTCAATGTCCTGTTTAGCTGTAACATATCATCCCAACTCCTGTACTCTATGAACTGATCAATAAAGGCAAGTATACCAAATGCTGCCTTCACCACCCTATCTACTCCACTTTTTAATGAACCATGCACCTGCACCCTTAAGGTCTCTGTTCAGCAACACTCCCTAGGGCCCTACCATTAAGTGTGTAAGCCCTGCCCTGGTTTGCCTTACCAAAATGCAACAGCTCACATTTTATCTAAATTAAAATCCAGCTGCCACGCCTCGGTCCATGAGCCCATCCGTTCAAAGTCCCATTTTACTCTGAGATAATCTTCTTCACTGTCCACTACACCACCTATTTTGGTGTCCTCTGCAAACAAAGAAAATTTACAGCTCAGGGACAGGCCCTTCGGCCCTCCAAGACTGAGCTGATCCATATGCACTGTCTAAACCTATCACCCAATTCCTAAACATCTGTATCCCTCTGCTCCCCACCTACTTATGCACCTGTCCAGATGCATTGAAAATGAATCTACCGTGCCTGCCTCTACCACCTCAGCTGGCAACGCGTTCCAGGAACCTACTACCCTCTGCGTAAAGTACTTGCCGTGTGTATCCCCCTTAAACTTTTCGCCTCTAACCTTGAATGTGTGATCTCTCATTATTGAATCCCTCACCCTGGGGGAAAAAGCTTATCTCTATCTTCCCTGCCTATATCCTTTTTGTAAATCTCAATCAGGGTTCCCCCTAAATTTCCTTTTTTTTTTCTAACAAAAACAATCCTAACCTACTCAACCACTCTTTATAGCTAGCACCTTCCATACCAGGCAACATCCACGCAAACCTTCTCTGCACCCTCTCCACAGCGTCCATAGCCTTTTGGTAATGTGGCAACCAGAACTGTACACCAGAACCTACTAATCATGCCTGCATTCACATCCAAATCACTTACATAAATGACAAAAAGCAGTGAACCTCACACCAATCTTTGGCACACTGCTGGTCACAAGCCTCTAGTCTGAAAAGTAACCTTCCACCATCACCCTCTGTCTCCTAGCCTGAAGCCAATTTTGTATCCAATTGGTTATCTTCCCCCTGCATCCCATGTGATCTAACCTTACTAACCAGTCTACCATGTGGGAACCTTGTCGAATGCTTTGCTGAAGTCCATATAGACAGTGTATACCACTCTGCTTCATCAATCTTCTTTGTCACCTCTTCAAAAATCTCAACCAAGTTAGTGAGACATGATTTCCCACGTACAAAACCATGCTAACTGTTCCTGATCATTCCTTGCCTTTCCAAATACACACCCATCCTGTCCCCTAGAA
The DNA here is from genome assembly GCF_004010195.1 of Chiloscyllium plagiosum. Taxonomy (NCBI): domain Eukaryota; kingdom Metazoa; phylum Chordata; class Chondrichthyes; order Orectolobiformes; family Hemiscylliidae; genus Chiloscyllium; species Chiloscyllium plagiosum. Next base: position 3,807,007 of record NC_057752.1, read on the forward strand.
TCTCCCCAATATCTCACCCACCACTGACATCAGACTCACCAGTGTGTAGTTCCCTGGCTTTTCCTTACAGCCTAAAATAATGGCACCACATTAGCCACCCTCCAGTTTTCCAACACCTCACCTATGGATGTCAATGACGCAAATATCTCAGCAAAGGGTCCAGCAATCACTTCCCTAGCTTCCCAGAGTTCTGGGAAACATGCATCATGAAGTCACGGTGACGAAAGTATTGGTAAAAGGTAAATAAGATTCATTTTAAGTATCATGATTTAATCCTCAGTTTAAGTATTACAGGAACCAGACTGCAGCTGTCAATGAGAATTTTAAAGAAGTCCACTGCTCCTGTGAATTGATTTGACAGGCCGTCTGGTGGAGCTTAGAAAGAAAAAGACCATCTGTTCCTCCAATTTCAGTGTTGACATTTCCCAAAAGTTTGTCATTCTAGCTGAGCCCATTATGAGTGATTTCCAAATTCTCAAAAGCTCCAAACCCACTTATCTTAGGGGGGAGGTAGGTTAAGTTAATATTGTTATTGGCAGCTTTATTAGGCTTAAGGATTTACAGTCTTTGTGGTTTGTGAATAGAGATTATCTTGTCCTCGAACAGATTCACCACTTTAAATGATTTTAAAATGTTGATTGGGTTTCATGAAACCCAAACCTTTTTTTCCAGTATCAAGTAGGTATTAGTGAGAATTTTCTTAGGGAGGTAGAAACATCATTTCTTTCCATCTCCATGTGGTCCCTCAGCTCCGCCCTTCGCAGAGACTGGAGGTGGCATGGGGGTTATTAGATGGCTTGCAGAGGTGATATGAGAAGGCCTAACAGCCCCTTATAAAACTGGACTGAGGTTTCTCAGCCACCTCAGCATTTGCCTGCCTCCATGTTTCTCTCCGAGAGGTCAGATTCGATCACCCTCCTCCAATAACCCCCTCCCCAAGCAAGAAGAAACCTCATCCGTGCAGAGGTTGTTTTCAAAGAGACAGATCTCCTGAGCCAAGAGATTTTCTGACTTGAGCTTCTTGTCTGTTCAGCAAAACAATCTGGCCCTTAGCCATGATTGTCATGTCGGAAATGTGGCTGCCAATTTAATTATAAGGAATTTTATTTTTTTAAAAAAAAGAGAGCAAGAGGCTGTCAGAGGATGGAGATGTCTCTGTCACTTAAGCTAGAATGGGTAAAATGTAGCTCAGGCTCCCACTCCTGATCACATTTGCTGTGAGTAAATTTCTGCTGACCAAAAGTGGATGCGTGGATATTGGGGTGAGCACAGTTCTGTGATGGAGTCCCACTGTGATGGCCTCCAGACAAATTGCACCATACCTTGGCCCTTCCTTGAAATGTTCCAATGGCTTCAATAGAAAAAGAATGGGATGGCGGAGGTAAGGTGTGCTGGGTGGGGGTGATGGCTGTTTTGTGGCGGGGGGAGGTTTCGGGGGGGGGGGGGAGAGACATCCAGGTAGTTTATCCTTACATAGTCACAATTAAACAACTTGTTTTTCACAGCAATTAGCACTGCCTGAACTGCTATAGAGCAGCCTGGAAGCCAATGTGGGCATCTTCATACTGTTTTGAGCTGCTGCTTTGCGTACAGTTGAAGTTTAGGCAAGTACATTGAACCATTTTTACGAAACTGTCATTGTTTGGTCTGCACATGTGAATTGTACAGTGCAGAGAGGCTATTGTGAGTTGCCTTTTCGAACTGCTGCAGACCATGGGCGTGAAAATCATTGCAGCTTTGATTCAATGCAGTTCCTTGTGATGCCATTTCGGAAGTTAGTTAAGAACCATATTGCTATGCATCTGAAGTTTCATAGAGGAGAGGACATGACAAACAGCGTCATAGTCAAACATTTGTACATCACGGAACTCCTCCATGCCAACCAGATATCCCAATCTGACCTAGTCCCATTTGCCAGCACTTGGCCCATATCCCTCTCAACCCTTCCTATTCATATACCCATCCAGATGCCTTTTCCAATGTTGTAATTGTACCAGCCTCCACCACTCACTCTGACAGTTTGTTCTATACACCCACCACCCTTTGCATGAAAACATTGCCCCTCTGGTTCCTTTTAAATTTTATTTCCCCCTCTCACTCTAAACCTATGGCCTCTACTTCTGGACTCCCCCACCCTGAGGAAAAGACCTTGACTATTTACCCTTTCCATGCCCCTCATAATTTTATAACCCTCTATAAGGTCACCCCTCAGCCCCCGATGCTCCAGGGAAAACAGCCTCTCCCTATCGCTCAAACCCTCCAACCCTGGCAGCGTCCTTGTAAATCATAGATGGGATTTAATGATGATCCAATAGTTTCACAAAAATACTGGTAAGCGTAATCATGGATATAATTAATTCACTCATACAAAATTCATCCAGTTCACATGGTGGGATTTCAATCATATCATTAAATTATTCGTCACAACCTCTGAATTGCTAGCCCAGTAATGTAACCTCTATGCTACCACAACCCCCTACTTTTGAACCTTGGTTACATTCTTTGGACGTTAAGTCCTCATTTCATCTTAATTGACAAAAATGCAAGAATATTTCTGAATGACTGTGTCTGTCTGTTTTGGTTGGATTTATTCAGCGAGTGGCCAGGAAGGTCCAGGGTTAATGACTGATTTCACTCAGGCCAGTGGCAAGGGTGGTTCAACTGTGCTGTAAGTCAATCTGTTTCTGATTATCCTTCCACGAGAAGGCAAAGGTATGGACAGGATCAGGCTGAATGGTGCTTCTGCACCTGGAGAAGTTGATGAACAACCTGCGTGCACTGACAACCTAGTCTTTCAAATGATGACTGGGCATTTAGGTAAAGTTATCAGGGGATAGTTGCCACCATGCACCTAGTCTGGGGAGAAGGGGACAAACAATGCACCACTAAAGTGGTGCAATTGGCAGATTAATATCTGTATGTTATGAAGCAGACGTACTCAGCCATTGATGGTATCTTAATTCATAGTTAATTTTATGTTCACAAATTTTGGAGTCAGCACTGGAGATTCCGCTGCCTCTCATGAGAGAGACCATTAATTAGGAGGATAGTTTTAAGGCAGGAGGCTTCGAGGGGATTTAAGGGGACATCTTTTCACCCAGAGGTTGGAAGAGAACTGGAATTCACAGTCTGGAAGAGTGGCGCAGGCAGAAACTCTGTTTAAAAAGTGCTTTGATATGAACTTCAGGTGCTGTAGCCTCCAAAGGGATGGACCAAGAGCTGAAAAGGTCAGGTTCAGCTAGCTCCTGGCTTGCAGATACAATGGGCTGCATGGACTCCTTCCATGCTGTGAAGTTTTATGATGACATAAAGAAAGATTTGAATTTCTACAACTCACTTCACCCAGAGAGCTCCAGAGATAAGGTTGGAGAATGGAACTAGCTGGGTAGCTGTCTCAAGAGCCAATACATACACATTGGGTCGAATTGTGGTGTGAATCATAGAATTTACCATCTAAGAAAATCCCAAAGTGCTTTATGGCCAATTAAGTAATTTTGAAATGTCGCCACTGTTATAATTTAGGAAGTGCAGGCAACCAATTTGCACAGAGCAAACTCACCTGAACAGTAATGACCAGTAATCTGTTTTAGGAGAAAGTGAGGTCTGCAGATGCTGGAGATCAGAGCTGAAAATGTGTTGCTGGAAAAGCGCAGCAGGTCAGGCAGCATCCAGGGAACAGGAGAATCGACATTTCTGGCATAAGCCCTTCTTCAGGAATGAGCCCTTCTTCAGGAATCTCATTCCTGAAGAAGGGCTTATTCCCGAAACGTCGATTCTCCTGTTCCCTGGATGCTGCCTGACCTGCTGTGCTGTTCCAGCAACACATTTTCAGCAGTATTCTGTTTTAGTCATGTTGATACTTGAGAGAGATACACTGAAAAAGACCCTCAGTCCAACTCGTCAATGTTGACCATAGAACATTACAGGGCAGTACAGGTCCTTCAGCCCTCTGGTTCCACAGGTCAGTGCAACATAATCTGAAGCCCATCTAACCGACACTATTTCATTCTCGCCCATGTGCCTATCCAATGCCCATTTAAATGCCCTTAAAGTTGGCAAGTCTACTACTGTTGCAGGCACTGCGTTCCACACCCCTACTACTCTGAGTAAAGAAACTACCTCTGATATCTACCCTAAATCTATCACCCCACCATTTCAAGCTATGTCCCCTCGTGCTTGCCATTACCATCCAAGGAAAAAGGCTCTTACTGTCAGCCCTATCTAACCCTCTGATTATCTTTGTATGCCTCTATTAAGTCACCTCTCAGCCACCTTCTCTCTAACAAAAACAGCCTCGAGTCCCTCAGCCTTTCCTCATAAGACCTTCCCTCCATACCAGGCAACATCCTGGTAAATCTCCTCTGCACCCTTTCCAATGCTTCCTATAATAGTGACCAGAACTGTACACATTACTCCAAGTGTGGCCGCAGCAGAGTTTTGTACAGCTGCAGCGTGACCTCATGGTTCCAAAACTCAATTCCTCTACCAATAAAAACTAATACACCGCATGCCTTCTTAACAACCCTGTCAACCTGGGTGGCAACTTTCAGGGGTCTATGTACATGGACACCAAGATCTCTCTGCTCATCTACACTACCAAGAATCTTACCATCAACCCAGTACTCTGTGCATTCCTGTTACTCCTTCCAAAGTGAATCATCTCTCTCTTTTCCACATTAAATTCCATTTGCTACCTCTCAGCCCAGCCCTGCAGCTTATCTGTGTCTCTCTGTAAACTACAACATCCTTCAGCACTATCCACAACTCTACCAACCTTAGTGTCATTCACAAATTTACTAACCCATCCTTCTATGCCCTCATCCAGGTCATTTACAAAAATGACAAACAGCAGTGGCCCCAAAACAGATCCTTGCAGTACCCCACTAGTAACTAAATGCCAGGATGAACATTTCCCAACAACCACCACCATCTCTTCTTTCAGCTGGCCAATTTCTGATCCAAACTGCTAAATTGCCCTCAACCCCATGCCTCTATATTTTGTGCAATAGCCTCCCATGGGGAACCTTATCAAACGCCATATTGAAATCCATATACACCACAACAACCACTTTATTCTCATCCATCTGTTTGGTCACTATCTCAAAGAATTCAGTAAGGTTTAAAGTATGATCTACCCTTCACAAAAGCATTGACTATCACTGATCAACTTATTCCTTTTGTAGATGATAAATCCTATCTCTTATCCTTTCTAACACTTTACCAATAACAGAAGTGAATCTCACTGGTCTATAATTACCAGGGTTGTCTCTACTCCCCTCCTTGAAGAAGGGGAACAGTATTTGCTATCCTCCACTCTTCTGGCACTATTCCTGTAGACAATGACGACATAAAGATTAAAGGCTCGACAAGCTTCCCAGAGAATCCTAGGATAAATCCCATCCAGCCCAGTGGACTCATCTACTTTCAAACTTTCCAGAATTGCTAACACCTCCCTTGTGAACCTCACTCCCATCTAGCCTAGTAGTAGCCTGTATCTCCATATTCTCCTTGATAACATTGTCTTTTTCAAGTGTGAATCCAGATGAAGAATATTCATTTAGCACTTCCCCATCTCCTCTGACTCCACACACAACTTCCCACTACCATCTTGATTGGCCCTAATCTTACTCTAGTAATTTGTTTTCCTGATATACCTATAAAAAGCCATAGACTTAGGGTTTTCCTTGATCCAATCCATCAATGACTTCTCATGTCCCCTCCTGGCTCTTCTTAGATATCCTAAATTAATCTAGTCCCATTTGCCAGCATTTGGCCTGTATCCCTCCAAACCCTTCCCATTCATATAGCCATCCAGATGCCTTTTAAATGTTGTAAATGTACGAGCCTTCACAATTTCCTCTGGCAGTTCATCCCATACACGCACTACTCTCTGTGTGAAAACATTGCCCCTTAGGTCCCTTTTGTATCTTTCCCTCTTTCTTTTAAACCCACGCCCTCTAGTTCTGGACTCCCCTACCCTGAGGAAAAGATCTTGGTTATTTATCCTCTCAGTGTCCCTCACGATTTTATAAACCTCTATAAGGTCCCCTCAGCCTCCAACACTCCAGGGAAAACAGCCCCAGCCTGTTCAGCCTCTCTCTCAATAGCTCAAACCCTCCAACCCTGGCAACATCCCTGAATCTTTTCTGAACCCTTTCAAGTCTCACCATCTTGTTAACATTATCCAACTGCTCTCTTTCAAACAGTATCGTGGGAATTTCTTTTATCCTCACAAGTGAGAAGGTGGACCATCGTTTAATGTCTCATTTGAAAAACAGCAACTCTGACAGTGCAACATTCCCTCTGTCCTGCACTGGAGTATTGGCTCATACCTTTGTGCTGAATCTCCAGAGTGGGGTTTGAGTCCACTGACTTCTTTCAGCGATTGGTAGATAATAGAAAGGCTCCAAAGTTGGGTCTTAAACATATGGTATATTGAAACGTTTTTCAGCAGGACCGAAGATAAATAAGTGTGGAAATCGGAGGTTTTAGTTTTGCTAGCATTATTAGAAAAACTTTTTCTGCATTCTACCTCTGATTACTAACGTGAGAGTAGCAGGATTGAATCAGCTGACTGCATGCTCATATTTCATTTACAGGGGCTTATTTGTATACAAATTGCCCTTCCAGTGTTGCTGAATTATAATTAGATTTGAGAAAACTGAGCCACAGCTGTCCAGTCATGAGATCCATCAATCAAACCTACAATAAGATAATTATGAAGAGATGCAGTGATGAATTCTATAATTAAATTGTGTATCATCAGTGAATAGCTTTCATGAAGAGGCCACTAAATGCTTCATTGGGAAGCTGCAATTTTGATCGATCAACAGGAATGCCAAAATCAATACTGCAGTATTTGTATGGATCACTTTCCCATTGTAGGTCTGGCGTCTAATTGCATCTGTGTGAGCTTTTTACTCTCCCTGGCTCTAAACTAGGTCATTGATTGTTTTACTGTAAAGCATGGCTTAATTGCGGTAACAACTGTAATAATATGAGTGGATCATTCTACTTATTTGACTTTAGTCCTGTCATGGATAGTAACTATGTCGGGATTGGGTATCACAGTGGATTATTCCACTGGCCTTCCATCTTTTGGTCGAACTAAACCCAAAGTGATGGGATGCTAGAAGTTCTTCACTGAAGACAATAAAGATGTCAAAAATCATGACAGGATAAAGAGGTATCATAAAAGTCATGAATATGCAAGGTACCAATTTTGTAAAGTGACCAACTATTGGTTGTACAACAGAGACCTGTGTGGCAGCCAGATTTTGATGAGTCATACTGCACTGGCATTCTCAGAATGAGCTAACAAGGAGACAGAAACACCATGCTGGAAACCGGATGTAATAAGAAATCCTGAGTATTAAAGGTAACATAGACAGTGCTTTGGCCTACCACTAATGTGCTATTTCCCAAATCAGAGGACATGTCCTTTATTCTTCCATTTCCACAGTAATAATTTGGATTCAGCAATAGAAAGGTCCAAGGCCAACTTAATTTTTCTGGAGAAAGTGTTCCTGTGCAAACGCAGTTTCTTCTCACATAGTGAGACATAACTTAACTCTTGCATATTGAAGGCTCTTTCTGCCCTGTCATATGTTGTAAAAGCGTTTTCTTCAGTACAGTTCAACTGGTCATCCTTCATGTTCAAAACGAGGCAGCCAGTGCTGCCTTTGTGGCATACAGTCCAGACTAAACTTTAAACTACCTTTAAGACAGTTAGATGACCTCACAATATAATTTATATCTGTGAGAAGACTTGTAGCTCGGGTGCTCGTTGTTGTGGTTCTGTTCACCGAGCTGGGAATTTGTGTTGCAGACGTTTCGTCCCCTGTCCAGGTGACATCCTCAGTGCTTGGGAACCTCCTGTGAAGCGCTTCTGTGATGTTTCCTCCGGCATTTATAGTGATTTGTATCTGCCGCTTCCGGTTGTCAGTTCCAACTGTCCGCTGCAGTGGCCGGTATATTGGGTCCAGGTCGACGTTTGTTGACAGAATCTGAACTGACAGCCAGACTACTACGATCACTAGGACTCATAACAGCACACAAACCAACAGCCACTCTCCAAAAACATCTCACCAGGACAAAGGACCCGATGCCCAGCATGAGCAAAACCAATGTAGTGTACAAAATCCCATGCAAGGACTGCACAAAACACTACATAGGACAAACAGGAAGACAGCTAACTATCCATGAACACCAACTAGCCACGTAACGACACGACCAGCTATCCTTAGTAGCCACACATACAGATGACAAGCAACATGAGTTCGACAGGGACAACACTACTATTATAGGACAAGCCAAACAGAGAACAGCCAGGGAATTCCTAGAGGCATGGCACTCATCCACAGATTCTATCAACAAACACATTGACCTGGACCCAATATACCGGCCACTGCAGCGGACAGCTGGAACTGACAACCGGAAGCGGCAGAGACAAACCACTATAAATGCTGGAGGAAACATCACAAAAGCGCTCCCAAGCACTGAGGATGTCACCTAGACAGGGGGCGAAACGTATGCAACAAAAATTCCCAGCTCGGCGAACAGAACCACAATTTATATCTGTCCCATCTTCAGCCACGACCTCTGTCTAAATAGTCAGTGTAGTCACTGAGTTACATGTATAAAATACAATAATTTCAGTAAGCACAGAACCCAGACTGTGTTGTGTGTAACTGTGGTATTGTCGCCAGGTAAATACTGTTGTTAATAAATTTCAAGACATCTGCGTCAACAAGGACCCATCTCACTTCTGTAAATGTTATGTGGACTAATGTACACAAAGCCACCATGTTGTGGTAGCAACAAGTAACCTGTTTTAAGAACTAGTTATGACAAATACTTAGTACAGTAACTGGACACGAAACGCTGTGAATTTGACAGCAACAGAGCATTTGTGAAAAATCTTTCTTCCCAATCCATCAATTCATCCAATTTCAAAGCTGAAGTGACGAGTTAAAACTAAAGGCTACAAACCTGTAGTGAGGCACAGTGAGCTGTCTGAAAACAACTGAAAATGCTTGTAGAACAAAATACAGATTTTAAAAACACTAAACTTTTAAAAAAAAAACTTTTCTATACTAGGAAGTGGCAAAACCACCATCAAGACACACACCTTTCATTACCTAACACCGTATAAAATAGCGCACAAGATGTTATCACTGCTTCTTTTGTGGTGCAAGTGCCATCTATGGCACAAATCGAACTTTAAAAGGGGCAATGATATGTAATAGGGAAAATAAAGAAGCTGACATTTAATAAAAATACAGAACTCTAGACTAGCCTAGCCAGCAACATCCACATCCTATGTGTGGGCAAAAAAAAATTCTTGCATGAACATTTCAAAGAGCATAAATCCACACAAAAGAAAGATGGAAAACAACCATCCAACCATGGATGGTCAATCCATTGACGTTCTGTCAGAACTTCAGTTATTTAAAGAAAGAATCAATCTTTACTTCATGGATCAGCAAGTAATGACAGGTTGTCAGCCTTCCTCTGGCTTTGAGCACTGAAAGGTTAAGAATAAAATCCTCCAGTACTTTTGATGACAAATGCAAAGATTCTGTCAAAAATCTGAAAAGTTTTGTCGAGAGGTCATGTGGCTGTACAGGACATTGGTGAAGCCACTGTTGGAATATTGCGTGCAATTCTGGTCTCCTTCCTATCGGAAGGATGTTGTGAAACGTGACAGGGTTCAGAAAAAATTTACAAGGATGTTGCCAGGGTTGGAGGGTTTAAGCTACAGCCCTGGAGCGTCAGAGGCTGAGGGGTGACCTTTAGAGGTTTATAAAATCGTGAGGGATATGGATAGGATAAATAGACAAGGTCTTTGCCCTGGGGTGGGGGAGACCAAAACTAGAGGGCATAGGTTTGGGGTGAGGGGAGAAAAGTTTATAAAAGGGACCTAAGAGGCAACCTTTTCACGCAGAGGGTGGTACGTGTGTGGAATGAGCTGCCAGAGGAAGTGGTGGAGGCTGGTACAATTACAAAATTGAAAAGGCATCTGGATGGGTATATGAATAGGAAGGGTTTGGAGGGATATGGGCCAAGTGCTGGCAAATGGGACTAGATTAGGTTGGGATATCTGGTCAGCATGGACGGGTTGGACCGAAGGGTCTATTTCTGGGCTATACATCTCTATGACTCTGTGACTCTAATCAATTCAAAGTTCAATCTGGAAATGACAACATCCCCCACCAGACCATATCAATATTGAGTAGAGTAAAACACCAAGGCTTCATGGAAGTCACTCTGATGTTACCTAGCATGGTGACGAAACATCTGCATGACAACCCACCAGCTCGGCAAGCAAACCAACAACCCCAGTTCAATTCAACCTCAAGATACACAGACTGGAGTTCACGTCATACTACCATGTGCAAAGGTATGGTTTGTGATTTTTACCATGACAGTAAGTCCGACTAAATTGGTCATCACCTTTATACGCATCAAACCTAGCCAAAACGAAAGTATGTACTGTTGACGCTCTACTCGGAGGAGGACAGAAGTGCTCGATTCTGGAGCAATGATTGCAGCCAACAGGTCCAGTGGAACGTCCAAATTTGGTATGAGGTGTGGCTTGTCTCACACAGAAAAGATAGTGTCCATCATTTTGTGGCTACATTCCACAAGGCTACATTTGCCAAAAATGCGCAAGCAATCTAATTGCCAAGAGAAATCTAAAGTGCAACACAATACTCGACAGCAGCAAGTGATGAAAGAGCCAATGAAGGAACCATGCCAAAGAAACTTTCAATATTCTAAGCATGGCATGCAAGCATATCGCCAAAGGCCATACTGCAATGTTGCAGCTTACAGATTCTAGACACACAATACATGTGGTAAACTTGACACACCGCAACCAGAAAAGCTGAAGCCTTTACCTCCATTCAAATGATGTACTTCAAAAGGAATAGACACCATGTACTCTCTGCCAAAATTAGCACTAATGCCAGTGCAGATATCATCCTTTTATACATCTCACATGAGACGCACTCAGTAACTGGCATAGTCTGGTGATATTTTTTTAAAAAGCTTACTCACAGGATGAGGGTGTTCCTGATGAGGTCAGCATTTAATACCCACTGAGCAACTAAGAGTCAACCACTTTCCTGTGGGGCTGGAGTCACATATAGGCTAGACCAGGTGAAGACAACAGTTTCCTTCCTGAAAGTGAACGAGATGAGTTTTCTAAGAATTAACTGTGAATTCATGGTAATCGATAGGACTCTCTATTTCAGATTTTTATTGGCTTCCAAAAGTGGCCTAACCAATGTCCTGTACAGCCACAACATGACCTCCCAACTCTTATACTCAATACTCTGACCAATAAAGGAAAGTATACCAAATGCCTTCTTCATTATCCTATCTACCTACGACTCCACTTTCAAGGAGCTATGAACCTGCATTCCAAGGTCTCTTTGTTCAGCAACACTCCCTAGGACCTTACCATTAAGCACACAAGTCCTGCTAAGATTTGCTTTCCCAAAATGTAGCACCTCACATTTATCTAAATTAAACTCCATCTGCCATTCCTCAGCCCATTGGCCCATCTAATCAAGATCCTGTTGTAATCCGAGGTAACCTTCTTCACTGTCCACTACACCTCCAATTTTGGTGTCATCTGCAAACTTACTAATTATACCTCTTTTGAATGTAAGCATATCATTTCTATAAATGATGAAAAGTAGTGGACCCAGCACCGATCCTTGTGACACGCCACTGGTCACAGGCCTCCAGTCTGAAAAACAACCCTCCACCACCACCTTCTGTCTTCTACCTTTTGAGCCAGTTCTGTATCCAAATGGCTAGTTCTCCCTGTACTCCATGAGATCTAACCTTGGTATTCAGTCTCCCATTGGGAACCTTGTCGAACGCCTTACTGAAGTCCATATAGATCACATCTACTGCTCTGCCCTCATCAATCTTCTTTGTTACTTCTTCAAAAAACTCAATCAAGTTTGTGAGACATGATTTCCCATGCACAAAGCCATGTTGACTATTCCTAATCAGTCCTTGCCTTTCCAAATACATGTACATCCTGTCCCTCAGAATTCCCTCCAACAACTTGCCCACCACCGAGGTCAGGCTCACCGGTCTATAGTTCCCTGGCTTGTCCTTACCACCTTTCTTAAATAGTAGCACCACGTTAGCCAACCTCCAGTCTTCCGGCACCTCACCTGTGACTACAGATGATGCAAATATCTCAGCAAGAGGTCCAGCAATCACTTCTCTAGCTTCCCACAGAGTTCTCGGGTACACCTGATCAGGTCTTGGGGATTTATCCACTTTTATGCGTTTCACGACATCCAGCACTTCCTCCTTTGTAATATGGACATTTTTCAAGATGTCACCATCTATTTCCCTATACTCTATATCTTCCATGTCCTTTTAAATCATAAACACTGATGCAAAATATTTGTTTAGTATCTTCCCCCATCTTCTGTGGCTCCACACAAAGGCCACCTTGCTGATCTTTGAGGGGCCCTATTCTCTCCCTAGTTATCCTAGTTGTCCATTAATTTATTTGTAAAAACCCTTTGGATTCTCCTTAACCCTATTTGCCAAAGTTATCTCATGTCCCCGTTTTGCCCTCCTGATTTCCCTCTTAAGTATACTCCAACTTCCTTTATACTCTTCTAAGGATTCACCCGATCTATCCTTGTCTGTAGCTGACATATGCTTCCTTCTTTTTCAAAACCAAACCCTCAATTTCTTTAGTCATCCAGCATTCCCTACATCTACCAGCCTTTCCTTTTACCCTAACAGGAATATACTGTCTCTGGGCTCTCGTTATCTCATTTCTGATGGCTTCCCACTTTCCAGCTGTCCCTTTACCTGCGAATATCTGCCCCCAATCAGCTTTTGAAAGTTCTTGCTTAATACCATCAAAATTAACCTTCCTCTAAGTACACTGTAAGTAATCTAAGTAATCTAATCTAAAATCTAATCTAATCTAATTTCGAACTTAAACTTCAACTTTTAGATCTGGTCTATCCTTTTCCATCACTATTTTAAAACAAATAGAATTATGGTCGCTGGCCCCAAAGTGCTCCCCCACTGACACCTCAGTCACCTGCCTTGCCTTATTTCCCAAGAGTAGGTCAAGTTTTGCACCTTCTCTCGTAGGTACATCCACAAACTGAATCAGAAAATATTCTTGAACATGCTTAACAAATCCTTCTCCATCTAATCCCGTAACACTATGGCAGTCCCTGTCTATGTTTGGAAAGTTAAAATCCCCGACCATAACCATTGTATTATTCTTATAGATAACTGAGATCGCCTTACAAATTTGTTTCTCAATTTCCCACTGACTATCCTCCCTCTGCACAGCTGTAATACTATCCCTTATCGAAAACGCCACTCCCCCTCCTCTCTTGCCTCCCTTTCTATCCTTCCAGTAGCATTTGTATCCTTGAACATTAAGCTGCCAGTCCTGACCATCCCTGAGCCATGTTTCTGTAATTGCTATGATATCCCAGTCCCATGTTCCTAACCATACCCTGAGTTCATCTGCCTTCCCTGTTAGGCCCCTTGCATTGAAATAAATGCAGTTTAATTTATCAGTCCCACCTTGTTCACTGCTTTGTCCCTGCCTGTCCTAACTGTTTGACTCTCTTCTGTTCTCAACTGTACCAGTCTGCACACATTGCAAATGAGCGAAGAAATGATGGAAATTAAATCTAGCTGGAATTTGTAAATGTCTGGGGCCAACGCCCAGGTTGGACAGAGTCAGTGTCTGTGTGATGGGTAAAAGTGTAAGACTCTTGTCCGCTCTGGATGAGAGGGCCTTAAGGATGCAAATACATTAAGCTGGAATTTATAAATTTATTAATGTATTTGCATCCTCAAGGCCCTCTCATCCAGAGCGGACAAGAGTCTTACACTTTTACCCATCACACAGACACTGACTCTGTCCAACCTGGGCGTTGGCCCCAGACATTTTCCAGTTGCATTTTGCTGCTCAGGAATAGCATGTGAAATGACAACGAACACAGCTCACAGTAGATACTGTCAGCACTGGCCTCCATCAGGTCACAAGTCTCTCCCCTGCAACCCCCAGATTCTCCACTACCCATCTCCTGATGCAGAGACCCGCCACAGTGAATGTTGCTTCCTGAAGCCCTGACATTACACCTTAATGATCAGAGATCTGGGGCGAATGGGGTTCTGGGGGTCTGTGCTTTGATTGTTGAGGAGGGTACAAGGAGTGCTGTAGGGGCAAAGGGAAGATCACTGACAAAGCTGGGTCAGGCAGTGGTGAGGTAAAGCAGACGCACCCTTTTCCTCTACACTTCCCCTGTGGAGGCCACAGTGATGGTGTCTGCCAATAAGCCCCCTTCTTTGTGGTAGATATTATGCACATTAACATTTTTTTTTTAAATCACAAAATGCCTCAGCCAGCATTGGCACGGTATGGCTGTGAAGACATCAAGGCCAAGTCAAATTGCATCCTTACCTTACCTAACTTGTTTCATCAGGCTGTAGCTCAGTCCGTAGCAAGCCATTCTCCAAGTAAGAAGGTTCTGGGTTCAAGGTACACTCCACTGCTTGAGCATAAATATCCAAATGCAGTACTGTGGGAGTGCTGCAGTGCCATCTATCAAATGAAATATTAGACAGTAGTGTTGTCTTTTCTCTCAAGTGGATATAAAGGATCCCATGGGACCATCTCTGCTGGGTATGGTATCTGAACAATATTATCTTCACTGCAATGTCTGAACAGCAAGAATAATTGAAAAAGAATTGGAAACAAATTAACGATATACATGGAAACTGAACCAATTTTTTAAATGACTGATAGACATAAGACAACAATTGAATCTTACAACTGATAACGCCAACTTGCTTTTTTTATAGCTCTTTTAAGAACTGGTAAGATATCCCAGTTTACCTCTCGAGTGATTATCAAACAAACCTTGACATCAAGCTAAGGAAGTATACGTTAGGCCAGATTACCAAAGGTTTGGCCAAAGAATAGGTTTTTAAGAAGGGCCTTAAAGAATGATAGGGAGAGTGTTTTATCACTTTGAACAAGAAGGAAATGTGGACTGTTTTTGACAATATTATCAAGTAAACAGGGAGTGTTGTGTGGCATTTTCTGCAAGCGAGCGGCAGTTTAGTTGGCTGGACTGCTGTTTGCAATGTTTGACGTCCATGAGATGGGTTCAATTTGTATACCATCTGTGGTCATCGTGAAGACCTGCCTTCACAACCTTGTGAAAGTGAGGACTGCAGATGCTGGAGATCAGAGTTGAGAGTGTGGTAGAGTTCGTAAGTTTGCAGATGACAC
This sequence comes from Chiloscyllium plagiosum, assembly GCF_004010195.1. Lineage (NCBI taxonomy): Eukaryota > Metazoa > Chordata > Chondrichthyes > Orectolobiformes > Hemiscylliidae > Chiloscyllium > Chiloscyllium plagiosum. The sequence continues at coordinate 3,822,320 of NC_057752.1, forward strand.
CAAAATTGGGGGTGTAGTGGACAGAGAAGAGGGTTACCTCAGATTACAACAGGATCTTGATCAGATGGGCCAATGGGCTGAAAAGTGGCAGGTGGAGTTAATTTAGATAAATGCAAAGTGCTGCATTTTGGGAAAGCATGGTGGCTCAGTGGTTAGCACTGCTGCCTCACAGCACCGGGGTCCCAGGTTCGATTTCAGCCTCGGGCGACCGTCTGTGTGGAGTTTGCACATTCTCCCTGTGTCTGTGTGAGTTTTCTCTGGGTGCTCCGGTTTCCTCCCACAATCCAAAGATGTGTAGATTAGGTGAATTGGCCATGCTAAATTGCCCTTAGGGCGAGGTGTATTAGTCAGAGAGATATGGGTCTGGGAGGGTTGCTCTTCAGAGGGTCGGTGTGGACTGGTTGGGCCGCAAGGCCTGTTTCCACACTGTAGGGAATCTAATCAAATCTTAGCAGGACCTGTACACTTAATGGTAAGGTCCTTGGGAGCGTTGCTGAACAAAGAGACCTTGGAGTGCAGGTTCATAGCTTCTTGAAAGTGGAGTCGCAGGTAGATAGGATAGTGAAGAAGGTGTTTGGTATGCTTTCCTTTATTGGTCAGAGTATTGAGTACAGGAGTTGGGAGGTCATGTTGCGGCTGTACAGGACATTGGTTAGGCCACTGTTGGAATATTGTGTGCAATTCTGGTCTCTTTCCTATCAGAAAGATGTTGTAAAACTTGAAAGGGTTCAGAAAAGATTCACAAGGATGTTGCGAGGGTCGTAGGGTTTGAGCTTTAGGGAGAGGCTGATCAGGCTGTTGCTGTTTTACCTGGAGTGTCGGAGGCTGAGGGGTGACCTTATAGAGGTTTACAAAATTATGAGGGGCATGGATAGGATAAATAGGCAAAGTCTTTTCACAAAGTTGGTGGAATCCAGAACTAGAGGGCATAGGTTTAGGATGAGAGGGGAAAGATATAAAAGGGACCTAAGGGGCAACTTTTTCACGCAGAGGGTGGTACGTGCATCGAATGAGCTGCCAAGGGAAGAGGTGGAGTCTGGTACAATTGCAACATTTAAAAGGCATTTGGATGGGTATATGAATAGGAAGGGTTTGGAGGGATATGGGCTGGGTGCTGGCAGGTGGGACTCTATTGGCTTGGGATAACTGGTCAGCATGGATGAGTTGGACTGAAAGGTCTGTTTCCGTGCTGTACATCTCTATGACTCTATGACTTTATGGTGCAGAAAAGCACAGAAGGTCAGGCAGCATCTGAGGAGCAGCAGAATCGACATTTCGGGCAAAAGCCCTTCATCAGGAATCTTGGCCCTTGCCTGAGGCATGGTGACTGTCTGGTTAAATTCCAGTTTAACCAGTTTTCTCCTTCTATTAAGAAAGCTGTCTATGGTCCTCTGGAATTTTCACTTTCAGTAAGCTCTTGAACAGCACCAGTTAGCATCAGGGCAACTGTTGTTCAGCATTAATGTGTTTGATAATCTCTTGTGTAAGCAAATTAAAATACATGTTTCAGGAAGTAAAGAGCCCAAGTAGATCATGCAGCATTTTCATCATGATTGATGTCAAACCTAAGTTGTAAAATGGGCTTTTCACAACACAAAGATTTTGGCCAAACAGTGTCATGTTGTACACCTATGTAGAGCTCATTTTATGATTGTTATTCACAAGAAGGTAATTAGCTGATGATAAATGAGGCACATCTCTCAAAAATGAGAAAAACACCTTCGCCCTCCCTGTTCTACGCTGTAACTCTCTCAAATGCCTCTGCTATGTGAGCCAGATCATTCTAAACGTTGAGCAAGTGAAGAAGCTCTTTCTTAGGCTTCCAAATATTTTTTCAATTCACTTTGAAGGTGTTAGCCTTAACTCCTATCACTTTTACCTCAGAGTTAGAAACTCATGGGTTTAACATTTAGACAAATGATATACCAAACAGTTTTACCAGGATGTTGCCTGGTATGGGGGGGATTTTAATGAAGAATGGTTGGATAGACTGGGTTTGTTTTCACTGGAACGCAGGAGGTTGAGGGACGACCTGATTGAAGTTTATAAGATTGTGAAAGGCGTGGATAGAGTGGGATGTATGAGGCTTTTTCCCCAGGGTGGAGGGGTCCATTACTAGGGGACATAGGTTCAAGGTGCGGGTGGGGGGGAGTTTAAAAGAGATGTGCCAGGCAGGTTTTTCACACAAAGGGTGGTGTGTGCCTGGAACGCGCTGTCAGAGGAGGGGGTGGAAGCAGACACAATAGCAGCATTCGCCCGAATGAATACATAAATAGGAAGGGAGCAGAGGGATACGGATCCTGTAAGTGAAGACAGTTTTAGTATGGAAGGGCAAAATGTGTCAGGACTGGCTTGGAGGGCCGAAGGGCCTGTTCCTGGGCTGGATTGTTTTTTTGTTCAGTGTAACATATCTCTTTTTATGGCGGGTTCTTCTTGAGATTGTGTCAAGGGACACTTTATTTTTGGGGGCTATCTTTTAGTTTTCAAGAACCCCATTTTCATTCCCACCAACTCATTTATAAAGTGATGCAGTCATGTCACAAAAATATATTCTGTATTTGTGCTAGCATTTGGGCTCACATAAGTGGAGGCATTCATCAATATCCTCAATAACTACTAACTGTCTATTAAACTTAACGCCACAAGAAGAACATTAATTCTCTGGACACCATGTATATTAATTGGTACAAGGCAACAGACATAGGTTAACAGCAAAAGTCTTTTATCCCCAAAATAACTGACAGATGCTTCTACGCACAAAAAAGCCATCATCCTAAATATATCCTCTACAGACCGGTGAGGTCACAGCATTTCTATCCCATATTCCCAAAGCTGAATCATTTAACCAAGCAGTTACTACACACTTTCATTGCAACTCACATCTCAATTCCATATTTTAATTAAACAGTTGACACTGTGTTCGTTAGAACTGCATCCGTTACATTCCCCCTGTATTACAACTCATGAACTTATGCAGCCTTAAGCTAAAGTTTCCATGTTCATTTACAAATAATTCTTTAGTTCAGTGATTTCAGGTTTTTCTGGCTCCAAGTTAGCATTGTATAACCTTGGTACCACATTTAAAACTTGGAGACTCTCTCCCCACCCAGCCTCCCCGCATCCCCAGATACTGTCCAAAAGGCAGGCTGGCAGCAGGGAAACAAACCAGGCTGAAATGCAGCTTGCTTGCAATCCTTACTTTCCCCTGCATTTTGCCCAGTTTAGCCCCAAGTGTGCAGTCCTAGAAATGATAGCAAGGTCAGCAGCCTGATTATCATGTGTAAATGAAGACTTGAGGGTGAATTGGGCATGTTAAAAGCTCAGTTGTCTCCAATATTAGCTTCCCCGTGCCATGATACAGTTGACACAGGCAGGTGGGCAGGCGTGACAAGTCCATTTTGTTTCCCAGTTTTAAGTGCACAGGAAAAAAGGGGAGTACCATCTTCAGGGGGTGCCCTTGTATGTTGAGATACCCCTCCTTACTAAGAGATAGTATCCCTGCCCCTGCACCTTGTTTCCTCCCTCAAAACCCATCTCTCCAAACCCTTGCTCCCAATGCCCCTTACTTAGCTGAGTGCGGGACCTTCGACTTGGGATTGGTTGCAGTCCTGGCAGTGCCCATCATTGAGCACTGGCAGCACAGGGACTGCTAGAACTGCTGGTCAATCAGATTGGGTGGCAGCTCAAGTTGGTGGGACTTCCACTCAGGGGCAGAGGTCCCACAGTCCACGAATTTAGACCACTGCAACATGTTATGGCTGCTCATCTGGCATGTTACAAGTCTGTTCGCTGGCTGCCAGCTTGCATTCTGGAGTAGATGAGCGATCTGTCCTCCTGTAAATTTCTGACCCTTGCCTTTTCTGAAATGTGCTCAGTGTCTTTTGAGTCCAAGAAAACTTGAAAGGAGACCCTCCCTATGAAACGGTTGGAGACTACGATATAAATGCATGAATGTATTACTGAGGCACATGGAGGCTCCGAATTTGAGAAGGGCGTGCAGGAAATTGAGGTCCTTAAAACCAAGTGGCTGCTCAGAATTCGAAAAGTTCCCAAAGCAATAATTGTCTTTATCATCTGTCACAATCATGTGTTAACATAGAATTCCTTGTGTGTGATCTGTTTTTATTGATTATATGAACTTCAGATGCCAGAGACCTTCTGCTTTTATTCACTCGTGGGATGTGGGCATCTTTGACTGGGCTAGCATGTATCATCCATCTCGAAATGCCCTGGCAAAGGTGGTGGTGAGCTGCCTTCTTGAACTGCTGTGGTCCATTTGGTGCAGGTACACTCATAGCATTGTTAGGGAAGGAGTTCCAGGATTTTGACCCAACAACAGTGGAAGAATGGCGATTATATTTCCAAGTCAGGATGGTGAGTGGCTTGGAGGGGAACTTGCAGGGGGTGTGTTCCCAAGTATCTGCTGTCCTTGTCCTTCTAGATGGAAGTCGTCATGGGTTTGGAAGGTGCTGTCCAAGGTACATTGATGAATTTCTGCAGTGTATCTTGTAGATAGTACACACTGCTGCTATTGAGTGTTGGTGGTGGAGGGAGTGGATGTTTGTGGATGTGGTGCCAATCAAGCGGGAGCTGCTTTGTCCTGGATGGTGTCAAACTTCTCGAGTCTTGTTGGAGCTGCCCCCATCCAGACAAGTGGGGAGTACTCCATCACGCTCCTGACTTGTGCCTTGCAGATGGTGGACAGGCTTTGGGGAGTCAGGAGGGGAGTTACTTGCTGCAGGATCCCTAGCCTCTGGCCCTGCTCTTGTAGCCACTGTGTTTATATGGTATTGTCCAGTTCAGCTTCTGGCCAATGGTATGCCTCAAGATGTTAACCAGTGGGGGATTCAAGATGGCAATGCTATTGAATGTCAAGGGGCGATGGTTAGATTTTCTTTTGTTCAAGATCGTCATTTCATGACACTGGTGTGGTGCAAATGTTACTTGCTACTTGTCAACCCAAGTATGGATGTTGTCCCAATTTTGCATGTGAACACGGACTGCTTCAGTATCTGAACATTAGTGAACAGCACCACTTCTGACGTTAGGATAGAGGGAAGGTCACTGATGAAGCAGCTGAAGATGGTTGGGCCGAGGACACTACCCTGAGGGACTCCTGCAGAGATGTCCTGGAGCTAAAATGACTGACCTCCAACAACCACAACCATCTTTTTTTATGCCCGTTATGACTCCAAAAGGCAGAGTTTTCCTCCTGATTTCTGTTCACTCCGGTTTTGCTAGGGCTCCGTGAGGCCATTCTCCATCAAATGCAACCTTGATGTCCAGGGCAGTTGCTCTCACCTCACCTCTGGAATTCAACTGACGTTTGAACCAAGACTGTAATAAGGTCAGAAGCTGAGTGACCCTGGTGGAACCCAATCACATAACAGGTATGTACCTGGCAATCTTCATTTATTTCTGGACTTTGGGGTACTTGCTGCTTTGTCCTTGTAGCAATAGGGCTTTAAATGATAAGTGCATTGACTTGTGTATGTTTTCCAAGTATGGTGCAACAGTTGAAGACATAGCCATGGGTGGCTATGTCTGTGGGCAGGCTGGAGTGAAAGCAGCTAAGGCCAGAGTTGGGCACTGTCTGGTAAAGTGCAGGAAACTGACTGTCCAGTGGTAGAAAGGTGAACATTGCAGCAATTTCTGTCCTGCACTGGACTACTTGTTGTCAAAGGAGACTCACAGGGAGGTGGCTATCCAGGATGTGGTCCTTGCTACAGTAAGCTTGTGTCTGGTGGTACTGGGGGTAGAGATGGTCTGTTCACAATCACTGGGGTTGTTAGATCTAGTAGGGTGGAAGTAGCAAGGACATGATCGGGGAGTACGCAGGGCTTCATTTGAGACAATGTTGCATGTGGCCTTGATGATGTGAGGGTAAAGGGTCAGGAGGGGTATTGGAATATTGTGCATTAAGACTCAAGGAACAAAGTGGGGAACTTCTTAAAAGGGTGGATAGGATCGGTGGAAACTGGGGAGGTCCCAGGCAGACTAGGGTTGCAAAGAATTCGAGCAGGTAAAGATTGGTCAAAACTTAGTTGATCACAAGAGGAGGGTTGAACATATTTGTTCTAACATTGTAAGTAAATCTCACCATTTTGACATTCTTATCCAAACTCGCTTTCACTTTCAAAATGGCAAAGTGGGAGGAGGTTTATTTTTAGGTGGGCAGAGTTTAAGTGGAAAACCTTTGGCCAACTGAAGAGGCATCCTAATAGTCCTAATTACCCAGCTCCAACATTCATGGTGTTATGTTCCGTTGAGATCCTGTGAAATCACAGAGCAACTGTACAATGTGGGCTGACTGGCATCTCACAATGCCTGAGGTATGGAGGAAAGTTGATAGATGTAATCTGTAAAGTGCCCTGTTTGCACAGAGTTAAACACTCCTGCCTGACATAGGGAAGGGTGGGGCAGTGTGGAAGACTATTTGCTTGTTGGTATGTCAACAATGGCAAGGCAAGTTCATACAATTTTATGAGCGTGAATAGCCAAGCCAGGTCCTGAGCCCTTCACAGTAAATGATGAGGAAACAAACTAGTAAGTTAATTTAGTCTGGAAACTGGTCGAACATTAGGCAGCATGAGGTGGCAGTCAGTTGTTCAGTGACATTGACCATGCTGAGACTTGCAGACAATCACCCTCTCTGAGCTGCCTGGGCAGAGACACAGTTAGACTGACTTGACAGTGCCACTCATTCTGGCAGAGTGTCGGCAAGTGCTCAACCTCTTCCTACAGTGGATCCAGGTTCTGTTGTCTGAACCAGTGACACTGACTTGCACTCTCACCTCAGTCCAGGCTACCTGAGTCTGATGAGAGGGTTTCCTAGTGACTGAAGCTTTGACCCATTGGATCTCTGTGGGGGCGAGAACCTCCTACCCACCAGACCCATTTGATTTGTCATTGAACTCAGAAAACCACTCTATGTAGTGGTAAGCTGAAAAGTGCATGATTGTGCAGTAAAACACATCCAGTGCTCGGGGAACCTCTGTATACATTAAATGGAAGATTCCACCCTTTGTTTCTCTTTTTCCACAGATGCTGCTAGACCTGCTGAGCATTTCCAGCATTTGTTTTTATTTCAGACTTTTTTAAACTTTAGCTCAAACTGGGACTGTATCACAGCAGTTGAACTCCACAGTCTAGAAGGCAACTTTAGTTTAAAGCAAAGCTGGATAGCATTGGAGTTACACAATTACATGTTCAGCCTCAACCACTGACAAAAAAAAAAATTGCAAAGCTATTTATTTCCTCCCATGAGGATATTCACTGCCGATTCCCAATGAGTAAATCATCTGTTTGTCTCAAAGGGCTTCTAAATTTGTCAGACATGCACCTCTTTGTATGAATTCTCATGGTCTGAGCCACATGCAGCAGAGTATCTGGGATTGCTGTAATTCCTGTTGTAAATAATTCACGAACTGCTTGTCAAGTCTTGCTCAGAGAAGAGTTGAATTACAGAATGATGCACACACACAACGTCCTCTTCAAGGACTCACTTTGTAACAATAATGACCTCCACCTTCTGCTCAGACATCTGAAGACTCAAATTTAATATAGTTTTCTTCATTGTTTAAAAAAGCTGTTGCAGTTTGGGCTTTTCCCTCAGCATTTCTTTTCATTTAAATGTTTTCAAGTTCCTTAAGTAAACAGTTTTCTTAAGCAGAGGCTTAAGTCCATGTCTGCAGAGGCAATATGTAACAATCAAATCGAATCTCGGAAGCTTGCTCCCTCACTGGAGAATATGTGGGATGGCACCTTGGCTGAAGCAAGATATTACCACATCACATCACCTCACATGGACTAAACCCTTATTCTAAAGTTAATATCACCAATAAAATAATAGAGAAGCAGAATCAAAGGCACGATACTTGTCAGCAGTTGTGCTGGAGTATTGAGCAGACTTCACTTCTGCTCTGTGGAGTCACCAGATTACAGGAAAAAACGAAAATTGTGGGAAGATCCTTGGATTATAGTTACATTTTCCATCTGACATCCATTCAAGTCATTTGATGTCAACTCAAAATGGCCAATTTATAATGGGTCTGAAAAAACTGCACAGAAGCTAGGTCCTGTCACTAAGTCGCTCTTTATTTACTCGTGTACGGTACACTGCCTGTGGCCAACCAGCTCAGAGTCAGTCCTCAACGGAGGAGATTCTAATCTCCTGGTTACATTGGTCAGCCAAGGCTTTCTTGGTTGAGATTATTAACATGGGCCAATCATATTTAATGAGGTCCACCTCTTTCCAATCCGTACAGGTTCAGAATGAGACAGGGCTGTTTGCATCCAACAATTAGGTCAGACACTTGAGCAATTGCCAATTTTAACATCATTGACATGCTGGTAATAACTATTCTTGTCTGAGAGGCCCCTTTCAAGCATAGCCCTAAACCTCTTCATTAAAGCTGACTCTGCCTCAAACAGTCATACTGTTTCTAAAGAACCCATGACAGTTTGCCAGTGAAGTACCCCAGGAGTTCCATAGAATCCCTACAGTATGCAAGCCATTTGGCCCATCAAGTCCACACCAAACCTCCAAACAACATCCCACCCAGACCCATCCCCTCAACCCTGCATTTCCCGTGACTAACCCACACATCCATCGGCAATTTAGCATGTCCAATCCACCTCACCTACATGTCTTTGGACTGTGGGAGGAACCAGATGAAACCCATGCAGACACTGGGAGAATGTGCAAACTCCACACAGACAGTTGCCCGGGGGTGGAGTCGAACCCGGGTCCCTGGCGCTGTGAGGCACCAGTACTAACCACTGAGCCACCATATTTGGAACTGATTGTGAGGTTAGCTGCAACTTTTAACATGACATGTATTAAAGAATAATGCACAGCACGATGGATGAAATCTTCATTTTTGTCACAGTAACCTCCTAGATTTTAATTTGTTGACTGTTAGGGGAAAGAAAGCTCAGTTGTAGAATTGGACTATTTTAAATCTGAGCTACACAGCAGATGAGCTGTCATCTCGAACCCCTCTCCAAACCGATTTTGATTCAAAATAACTTGATGTGGTTATTCTTTTGCTTTCTTCTCCAACAGTGAATGAGATGCACCAATAACAGCTTGCATTTGTATAGCACCTTTAAATTAGCAACAAATCCCAAGATGCTTCATAGAAGACATTATCAAACAAAATTTGGTCTGGAGTCACATCAGGAGATATTAGGTCTGGAGTCCAAAAGTTTGGTCAAAGTAGATTTTAAAAGAGAACCTTTAAAGAGGAAACTGAGACTGAGAAGTTTAGGGAGAGACTTTGGGGCCTTGACAGATGTCTGTTGATCCCAATGAAGCATGAACAGAAATTCTGATTTAAAGACAGAAACCTTCACCACCAAACTGCAACTCTCATAACCATCACTGATTCCCACTGCTGAAGAAAATGAAACTATTCAGTTAGAGTGCCACAGGCAGCCAGTTAAAAGTGGAATATAGTCCCTACATTAAGCCTGGCCTGAGAATCCTCCTGCAGCCAGTTGCAAACATACGCTCTATCTCCATCCCATGCCTGAGTAGCTTCAATTCCAGTTTGTTTATTTTTTAAAAACTTTTTGAGCCTGCCACAGTTAATAATCTATTCATCACTCCAACATCTCTGTTCTTCTTTTACTGATTTGACCATGTTTCACACACCTTTTAATTTGCTCTCTCAGAGAGACTCACATCATCCGGTAGATCGCTGTATAATTTTTCATTCATGCTGTACATTTTGGTGTCAATCTTTTTACCCCTGGCCTTCTGACAACCCTTTTCAGGCTGCCAAAACCCCGTCCTCATTTATTCCATAGTTCAGCTTTTCTTGTGTCGACTGTCATTGTTGACACATGATTGAAATGTGCAATAGTGCTCCTCCTGATGTCTTCCTAACTCTGTTAAAGTACTCTCTCTTTGTTGATTTGTAAGAGTTTGCAACAGATTGATATTTGCTCAGATTAAAAGCATTGACAGTAACTCCTTCATGTAAATCCATGGTCCCCTATGATCAGGAGTTTGTCATTGCTGGCCAATGTCTAATTGGATCAATCTGAGGGTCATAATTAAGAAATCCCACATTACGAGAACTGGATTCTGAAATTTTTCATTTTTTTTTTCATAATATTCCACATTATAGAATTCCATACTGATAAGAAGCCAATTATAAATCTACAAGTTTATTCAATTCACATATGAAGGGTCAAAGCATTTTGAGTCAATTTTAACTTGTTTGATAATGCTCCTCATAACAAAGAAAACGATAAACTGCTCATATTTCTCATTTTAGAAAGACAGCGCTCTTAATCCCTTGGTCTTTTCTTTATCAGCTCTTGGAGAATATGGGCTTGAAAGTGTGTGTGCATGTGCGCTTGGTTTCTCACTATAACTTTAACTATTCCTCTCTGTGCTCTGCTGGTCTAACACTGAAGTTAATGTGGCAATTAGCAGAACCCCAAGGAAGCTTTGAGACTGTGTTTTCATTCGTAGTTGTACATGAAGTAAAATCTCTAACCCTCTCGATGCTTCCTAGACATCAACATTTAAAAGACATTTGGACAGGTACATGAATAGGAAAGGTTTAGAAGGATATGGGCTAAATGCAGGCAAATGGGATTAGTTCAGTTTGGGAATCCTGGTCGGCATGGATGAGTTAGGCCAAAGGGCCTGTTTCCATGCTGTATGACTCCACCAGCTGTTTGAATCATCAATCAAAATGGCTGCTGTTCTAGAAGCTTCCCTGGCTGGGCTCCTTCTTTTAAAATTTGATCATGTGACGAGGGTGTCACTGGCAAGAGCAATATTTATCAGCCATATTCTCCTCCATGCTGATAAATTCCTACACTAATGGCTGGTAAACAAAATTATAATGCATAGGATTAAGGGACATGTACTAGCATGGATAAAATCTGGTTAATGGACAGTAAACAGGGAGTATTGAGGTAAATGGGTCATGTTCAGGTCAGTAGGCTGCAATTTTACAGATTACATGAGTTGAGGTTGGAGTTTGCGTTGTGTGGAGGATGCAAAGGGAATATGGAGAGGTTAAATGAGTGGGAAAAATTTGGTAGATGAAAGACAATATGGAGAAATGTGAAGTTATCCACTTTTGGGGGGAAAAACCGAAACGCGGGGGATTTCGAAAATAGTGAGAGGCTGGGAAGTGTTGTATTGAAGTGTTGTAGAACCAGATAACTGCCTCAGAATAGGGGTCAGACTGTTAGCACTGAAAAGAGGAGGAATTTCTTCACTGAAAGGTAGGTGAATCACTGGAATTGGCTGCTTGAGGGCTGTGGAGGCTCAGTCATTGAGTATACTCAAGCCTCAGATCGATAGGTTTCTAAGCATTAAAAACATCAAGGGATAATAATAGTTGCAGGAAAATGGTGTTGAAATAAAAGATCAACTCTTCCCTCATTGAATGACTGAGCAGGCTCAAAGAGCTGAAGGGCCTACTCCAACAGTTACGCCTTTAGCTCACCCCCTTAGCTGGGCTCACTTTGATGAAGCTCACTTTTTCCTTGGGAGGCATTATTAAATCTCATTGTTTCAAACTTATGTGGAATACAAGAAGGACTGTCCTTAATTAGTAGGCCTGGGTCACAGTATCCATGTGTATGGCAGTAGAGGACAAAATATCAGTCAGAGGGTCCTGACATTAGCCGAAAATATGAGCGTGCATTGCACATGAAATATGTCAGCATCTAAAGATAGTTTAACAATATAAATGCCAGATTTGTATGACATATGTGTCTACAAATGTTTCTGGTCATAATGCCAAATGACTAAAAAATGCAAAGATTCACAGTAGGATGAGTCCTTTGAAATTGTAGGAAAACCTGAATGCAATCTGTAGCCTACTTAAACATGTAGCTAGATTCAAAGAGACTTCAAGTAAACGTCAAAATTACCGAAGTAGTTAATAGCTCTGTACGAACCCATTTGTGGAATAATGAATTCTCACTTAAAAGCTGTCCACTTTCAGAATGTTGAAGAGCTATTGACACAGACAAAGAAGGTTTCTTGCTGTGATCAAATTTCTCACAAGCTGGATGGATTTGCTGTTTATTTTGGGAGCCTGCAGCCAGGGAGACTGGTGCTCAGCACATGCTGGGTAACTTCTGCCACTGATATTTTGTTGTTTTGATTTAGGCATCATACAGAGTTACACGCTGTACCAATCAGTATGAGAAAAAGCATGTGCGTTCAGTTATCTTTCCAATTACTTGTTGTTCTTGCAGTGTTAATTTATGCAGAGAATATTTCACAACTTAATAACTACCTCATGTTCGACAGCTTACATTTGTCTTGAGCTTTCACGCATCAAAATGTCTTTCCGAATGGATTGGTGAGCACCAAGGAGAACAGAGGTGAGGGCCAAAGTTGCCAATCCTCCAGAAATTCCTCTCTGGGATTTAATGAGCAATTTCCTGAGCACTACGACGTTCAATCTAAGAGGGAAATTGTCCAGTTGTGAAACAGTTTATTTTCTGTTTTGTTACCAGCTGTAGGAATAATAGGAAAAATAGGTTGCTTGACTGGCTGAAACAGTTGGAGATGGGAAGTTACGTGATGAGAACTCCTGGAATACTTGAAACCAGAATTGGCAAGTGTAAATCAGAGGAAGGTGTGGCAAATGAAGGCACTTGCAACATTCAAAGCGGTGGGTATTTTGAGGTGGGTCTAGAAGTAGCGAGGGTCGAAGGGATTCAGGAAGAGAAATACAAGACTTGGTGTGTGTGGTTTGCTTTTCCCTTTCCTTCCTTTTCAGCAACCAGTGTTATGGCAGCAACCGTCTGAACAGAAACACTTGCACAACTCCCATGTCAAAATATAAGTGGGAAATGGAGAGTCACAGATCATTCTTTGATGCTGGAATTAAGGTACATGCACAGGGAGCTTACAATTCTTAGTGTTGCAATATGTTACTCAGGGGTACTGGTCTTCGGGTTCAATGAAGATCCACACCTCCATGCACCACTTGCTCCAGCTTATCTTACTTTGCTGTTCTCTTCATAGCCTGTGAAAGCCAGTGACCTATACTAAAAAGAGTTAGAAACAACCGACAAGAGGACGTCACTAAAACCTGGACCTCGATCATCTAGTTTCTGGACGTCTACCTTTCACATCGAAGTGGACAAATATTACTGATCAGTTGTCTCCATGGCACCTCTTCAATTGAAGAGCTTAAGCCTTCCCCAGGGATTTTCTTTGTTGTTCTCTTTATTGGTCTTCTTTAAAAATGCTACATAACAACTTGTTCTTTCCATGTGTGTCACTTTCACTGGCTTTCCCACCTTCACTTGCATTAATCACTGTTACTTTTCCACTTTCTCTTGTTAAATTTGATGAATCTAGGTACTAGCTGATGTGTGTGTTTTTTTTTTCTCTCTCCAACTGAACGTGCAAGTATAAACATGCGGGGAACAAATCATCTGATTGATTGTTGTCATATATACCCAGATACAGTGAAAAGTGTTGTTTTGCATGCTATGCAGGTAGATTGGACCATCCAAAGTGCATCAGGGTAGCAGAACAGAGTTCAGGATACAGTGTTACAGCCGCAGAGAAGGTGCAGAGAGACAGATCAGAATTAACATTTGAGACGTCTGTTCAAAAGGCTGATAACAGCGGGGAAGAAGTTGTTCTCGAATCTATTCAAACTTCAGGTGGCATGGTCCCTCAGTGGTTCCTCACAGCACCAGGGACCTGGGTTTGATCCCAGCCTCAGGTGACTGTCTGTGTGGAGTTTGCATGTTCTCCCTGTGTCTACGTGGATTTCCTCCGCATGCTCTGGTTTCCTCCCACAGTCCAAAGGTGTACAGGTTAGGTGGATTGGCCTTGCTAAATTGACCAGGGATGTGCAGGCTAGGTGGATTAGCCATGGTTAAAGCATGGTTGATAGGGATGGATCTGGGTGGGATGCTCTTTGAAAGGTCCGTGTGGACTCGATGCTCTGAATGGCCTGCTTCCACACTGTAGGGATTCTATGATTCTATCACTTGTACATCTTCTGCCCGATAGAAGAGAGTATAACCGGGGTAGGAGGGGTCTTTGATTTTGCTTTTCCGAGGCAATGGGAAGTATAGATGGAGTCAACGGGTGTAGCATCATTAGCAATGAAAATCTGGGCCTGCTCATTTGACTTCAGATCAAGCACCTCTCATCATACAAGCTGTAGGTGATGGGCTTGGCCTTGCAGGTCAGCATTATGTCTCACTTATTTTCCCACGGCTGCCCTCAATTCAGCTTTCCAGAAGAACTCAAGAAATGGGAGCAGGAGCAGACCATTCAGCCCATGTGCCTGCTCCCCCATTCAAAACAATCCTGGGCTTCAGCTTCACTTTCCTGCCCACTCCAAATATCCCCTGCACGTGATTCCCTGAGAAACCACAAATCTATCCCCAGCCAGAAATATATTTGACAATGGAGCATCCACTAGCCTCTGAGCCAAAGAATTCCAAAGGTTTTCAACCCTTTGAGTGAAGAACTCTCTCTTCCTCTCAGTCCAAAATGATAGACCCCTTCTCCTGAAGCTACATTGCCATGTTCTCAATATCCCAGCTGAAGAAAACAACCTCTAGGTATCTATCCAGGCAAATCTCTTCAGAATCCTACTTGTTTTGGTGAGATCACCCCTCGTCCTGTTAAACAGAATATAGACCCCATTTAGTCAGCCTCTTGTCCTAGGACAACCCTCTCATTCCAGAGGTCAATCTGTGGACTTTGTAAGATTATTGCTGAACTAAGGGTTCTTTTGTTGCACTTGGAACTGCAGAGACTGCCCACACTGATCTTACATAGCACTCATTTCCTCTTGATTGTTTTGAAATATCTTAAACCCAGCAGTCCAAAATGGATTTGAACCAAGGTCCAAGATGTGAAAAGACTGTGTATAAATGTTCCTGTTCTTTGCCCAACATTGATGGGACTGTGATTGGTACAACTGTTTCCAAACAGAAGCAGGCCTCACATTTTGGCATACAGGCTGTGAGTTACTTGGACACTACCTGCAGTAAGTGTAGTATGCAGGGGACTAACATGTGGCTTTGCATCTATCATTCCCAAAGCGCTCCACCTCTCAGGTTTTTCTTATCAAATTTCAGTCTATGTAGAATTGATGAGAGATTGATATCTGTGTTCCTCTCATTCCGACTGTTTGAGTATTAGTGACGTTGCCTTGCCTCTATGATCTGGAATACCCTCCCTACACCTCACCACTTCATTACCTTACTTTCCTCCTTTTGCACTTTCTTTTAAACTTACCAATTTGACCAAGATTTTGGTCACCTTTTCCAGTATCTTCTTGTGTTGTACGATTTGCTAACATTCCTGTGAGGAGCCTTGGGATGTTTAAGTGTGCTAAAGGTACTATACAAATATAAGCTACTGTTGGTTATTCAATAACTCCGTTCCTATTGTATCAGGATTGAAGAATGCAAACCAGATGGACTTTGGTCTGTCTTCATCTACTGGCTTCTCTGTTTCCACCGAAGGATCTGGACTGAAAATCAGCACTCAAACCTCCATTGGAAAGAAAGGCAAGTGTCATTTTAAAAAATATTTTAAAAACAATCTCCTTGTAAAAGGGGTCATGGGGGAAGAGGAGTAGTTAGACTCTTTCTCAGCGAATCCTGGACGTGCTCTCCCACCCGTCCAAGAAACAAGAGCTTTCAATGTGTACCAAAAGTCAGCAGTTTGCGTGTGGAGCCATCTCCTTGGTACTAGATTGATAAACTCCCTCTGATTTCAGGAACTAAGCTGTGGTTAGTGGTGCAAGTTCCAGGCAAGTACATGCTGGTGGTTATGCCAGGAGAGTCCTGACCTTTGACAGACTCTGTGTCTATTCCACCCAGCCTGTGAATTCAATTAAAGATGGCCTCCTATTTCAAGGAGGCCATCTCCCCTCCCACATGGTCGACAATGCCCTCCACTTCCCACACCTCTGCCCTTGAACCCCACCCCTCTGACTGCAACAAGAATAGAACCCCACCTCCCCCACTAGTGCATTATCCTTTGCCATTTCCATTACCTACAATCAGACCCCCACCACCAGAGATTATGTTTCCCTCCCCACCCCATCGGCAGTCCACAGAGACCATTCCCTCCGCGACTCCCTCATCAGATCCACACCCCCAACTAACCCACCCTCCATTCCCGGAACCTTCCCTTGCTGCCGTGGGAGATGTGAAACCTGCACCCACACCTCCCCCCCTCACCTCTGTCCAAGGCCCCAAAGGATCCTTCCACATTTGGCAGTGATTTTCCTGCACATCCAAACACTTCATCTACTGTGTCCGTTGCTCTTGCTGTGGTCTCCTCTACATTGGGGAGACAGGACACCAACTCGCGGAACGTTTCAGGGAACGTCTCTGGGGGACACAGACCTAATAACCCCACCGCCCTGTGGCTGACCACTTCAACTCCCCCTTCCACTCCACCAAGGACCTGCAGGTCCTGGGCCTCTTCCACCGCTAAATCCTAGCCACCCCACACCTGGAGGAAGAACGCCTCATCTTCCGCCTTGGGACCCTGCAACCATATGGGATCAATGTGGATTTCACCAGTTTCCTCATCTCCCCTCCCCCCCCCCCTCCCCACCTCATCCCAGATCCAACCCTCTAACTTGGCACCGCCCTCTTGAACTGTCTTACCCGTCCATCTTACTTCCCACCTATCTGCTCCACCCTCCCCTCCAACCTATCAACATCACCCCCCACCTGCATCTACCAACGCCTATCCAGCTCCCTCGCCCTCCCTCCTACTTATCTCTCAGCCCCCTCCACCGCCCCACCCTCCAACATTCCTGATGAAGGGATTATGGCCGAAACGTCGATTGTCCTGCTCCTCGGATGCTGCCTGATCTCCTGTGCTTTTCTGGCACCACACTTTCGGACTCAATAAAAGCTCAGCTCAGCACACTGGCATGGGACTGACTGCTGTAAATTTCAAGAATGTGAGGCCATTCACAAATCACCAGATTTACATAAGGCGTCTGTTAAGTGGTTTCTTCATACTGAGTTCCTGAACAAGAGATTTAAATGGGCTGTCATAGGAAGATTTACAAATTGATTCTGCTCATCTGCAGTTTACAGAAACCTTTAGATTTCAGCATTAGACATCTTGACAAAATTATGTATTCTATCAGGACTACATTACACAAACTGTTTGAAACTATTGTTGTTGAATCAGACTCCGAGTTACACCTGGACCCAGGATTTTCCAGGACTCTGGGTATGATTTATGCACCAGTTAGTCACCCAGTGTAAAGGTTATTAATTTAAAAAAACTTCAAAGGACGACATCTCTATAGCACATATCACTACCTCAGGATATTCCAAATCACTTTGCAGCCAATGACTGGTATCGGAAATGAGGCCACTGTTATTAAATAGGAAATGTGGCCCTGAAAATACACAGCAAATTCCCATAACATGATGATAATCAGAGCATTTTTTAATGGTTCGTTGAGGACTAAATATTTGTGACAGGGGATAACTCCCCTGCTCATCCACAAAACACAGGTGTCGTGGTAGTGTCATTGGACTGGTCAACTAAAGCCCCAGACTGATATTCTGAGGTGTGATTCCAAATGCCATTGATGAAGATGGCGACGTTTAAAAAGAATAAAGTCTGGAATTAAAAGGTGACATAATGGTACTATGTATCGCTGTTAATGGTGATAAAACCCCATCTGATTCACTTTTTTTTAATTGATTCATGAGATCTGGGCAGCGCTGGCTGGCCAGCATTTATTGCCCATCCCTTTGAGAAGGTGGTAGTGAGTTGCCTAATTGAACTGCTGCAGCCAATGTGCTATAGATAGACCCACCATGCCCTTCAGGAGAGAGTTAAATCCTTTAGGAAAGGAAATCTGGCGTCCCTACCTGGTCAGGCCTAAATGCAACTCCAGAAATATGGTTGACTCTTAACTGCCCTCTAAAGTTACCTAAAAAGTCACTCAGTTGTACCAAACTATTCCAAAGGCTTAAAAAAAGGAACAAATCTGGATTGACCACCCTACCTCAACCTAACCACAATGACCAGTCCTGCAAAGTCCTCCTTACCAACATCTGGGGGCTTGTGTCACAATTGGAAGAGTTGTCTTACAGATGAGTCAAGCAACAGCCTGATGTTGTCATATTCACAAAATAACACCTCACAGAACATGCCCCAGGCACCATCATCGCCATCCCTGGATATGTCCTGTCGCACTAGCAAGACAGGAAGTTGTGGCACAATGGTACACAGTCGGGAGGGAGTTGCCCACTAAGTCCTCAACATTGATTCTGGACCCCATGAAGTCTCATGGCAAGGAAACCTCTTGCTGATTATCACATCCCACAACTCCCTCAGCTGACGAATCAGTTCTCCTCTGTGTTGCACAGCACTTGGAGGAAGCGCTGAGAGTGGCAAGGGTGCAAAATATTCTCTGGGTGGGGAACTTCAATATCCAACACCAAGAGTGGCTTGGCAGCAACATTACTGATCGAGCTGGTTGACTCAGAAGGGATATATCTGCTACACTGGGTCTGGGGCAGGTGGTGAGAGCCAAGAAGGAAAAATTTATTTGACCTCATCTTGATTAATTAATCTGTTGCAGATCCATCTATCCACGACAGTATCAGTAGGAGTGACCACTGCACAGTCCTTGTGGAGACCAAGTCCTGCCTTCACATTGAGGATTCCTTCCACCATACTGTGTGGCACTATCATCTGCTAAATGAGACGATCTTTGAACAGGAACTGAAGACTGGGCATCCATGAGGCACTGCGGGCCATAAAGAGCAGCAGAATTGTACTCCAGCACAACCTGTAACCTCATGGCCTGGCATATCCCCCACTCAATCATTACCATCAAGCTAGGGGGTCAACCCTGGTACAATGGAGAGTGGGGGAGGGCATGCCTGGAGCAGCATCAGGAATACCTGAAGATAAGATGTCAACCTGGTGAAGTTACCAAACAGGACTACCTGCATGGCAAACAGCATAAGTAGCAAGTGGTAGACAGAGCTAAGTAATCCCACAACCGATGGATCAGATCCAAGCTGACAATCAATCCTGAATGGTGGTGGATAATTCAAACAATTAATAGGAGGGGGGAGAGGAGGAGGCTCCATACACATCTGAATCCCCAATGATTGGGGAGCCCAAAGCATCTGTGGAAAAGACCAGGCTAAATTATTTGCATCCGTTCACCCAGAAGTTCCAAGTGGATGATCCATCCCGGCCTCCTCCAGAGATCCCCAGCATCAAAGATCCAAGTCTTCAACCGATTCAAGTCATTCTACATGATATCAAGAAATAACTGAAAACTCTGGACACTACAAAAGCTATGGGCTCAACAACATTCCAGCAACAATGCTGAAGACTTGTGCTCCACAATGAGCCATGCCCCTAGGCTGCTTCAGTGCAGCTACAACACTGGCATCTACCTGATATGTCCTGTCACAAAAAGCAGGACAAATCCAATCTGACTTATTACCAGCCTATCAATCGACACACCGTCCGTAAAGTGATGGAAGGTGTCATTAAGAGCTGCCTGCATGATAGCGGCAGCCTTGTTGGGAGCTGCTATCATGCTAAACAGTGCAGGCAGCTCATCAGAGAGTCAGCAAGGTTAGCAGGGCTGGAAGGAGCTGTGCAAAAAAACTGAAAGCTCAGATCTCTCACCAGCTCAAGTAGGCAATTAAAAAAAAAAGTTTTAAGATAAATAAACATTATTTGACTGCACGGCAGACTGACAACTGTGCATTTTTGTGTCCCAGACTGTTCAGTTTAGCAGAAATAAAGTTCAAAATTCAACTCTGAATTGGATAGTGTGGAATAAAGGGTTAATTATAGCACAGAATAGCTTTTCAATAAAACAAACTCAATGGATGAAATTTTCCCACCGTAGTCCCTCTTGGAATAACGGGACCACATTTGGATGTGGAACCTAATGCACTGAGTTGTACGCTCAGCTCTTTACCAGACCAAACTAATTGGCATCCTGCCTCCAGGTTTCCTGATGTTGGCATTCCCTGGCAAAGCATGCCTCCTTGGTCCACTGGAAAAGCGATCTACTTCTAGGAGACTGCACATATCAGCAGCAACTTGCATTGATAGCCTGGGGCTTCTGAGGCAGTGGTATTGCAGACAATTCAAGAGAGCTGATCCCCTACCTGTAGCCTCTGTGTTGAGGATTTCACCTTCTTCGAGCTGAATCTCAGTATCCATACCCTCTGCCCTGGGCAGGAACATGCATCTGAGGAAAGGCAGCTGGTATTGCTACTGGAGTTCCTCCTGCTGCTGTTAGAACAGGTCATGGTGATTTAGCTTTTGTTCAGGCCCCTCAGCAGAGGTGGGAAGTGGAGCTGCTACCATGCTGCAGTGATGGCACGCAACAAGGAGTCACAGCTGTACATGAGTGAAAATGCTAGACAGGTGAAGCACCTTTCAAAATGTTGGCAACTGCCAAGCATAGAGTCTGTCTGAGAGAAGGAGCAGTTTGAATAGGTGGTCATTTCTGGTGCCCTTCAGTATCACCTATCAAAGCTTTCCCAGTTCCACTGAAGAAGCTCTTCATGCTGTGCACTTATCTCAGTGACCCTGGCATCAGGTCAGAAAACATGGCCCCTGGCTGGGAAATATAGGATGTGGATATTTTCTAATCAATCTGTTCAGAGATATTCTGGCACACCTATGGAACAGGTGGGACTTGAACCCAGGCCTCCTGGGTAGGGAAACCATCACTGTGCCACAAGAACATTCAAATCCAGGATTTGTGGTGAAAACAACTCATAATTGCCTTAATCAGCCTCAACGACTGCTGATTTACTTCATCCAACAGATCCAGCAGTTTCCCACTTGCCTCCAATCTGACACCAGGGAAAACCAGAAACAAGCACAACGGTACGGGATTCCAATCCAGTATCAATTTGCATGACTTCCCTGCCCCTGCTGACAATGGAAACCATGGCCACAAGGCTGAGGAAATTCCGACTAATGTGTTTGAAAGTGTTCAGCATCGAAGAACCTTAGTAAAGCCCGTTTTCTTATTTGTTTTGCTAACAATTGATGTGATGATGTAAATCATATTGAAATTCGCTCGCCAGTTATTTCATTGTGACTTAAGAGGTGATCCAGTTCCTTCCCTTCTCTCACATACACCTTTTTCTCCATGAAAACAAAGCCCTCTTAAGCAACAATCATTGGCAGCCGTTAAATATTATGTGCCTGACAGAATGTGCAAAGTTGTTGACTATAGACAACAGTATTTGGCCTTAATGTCATATTTGTACCAGCTTTCAGACAACCTGCCAAGCCAAAGCTTCGGTTATACTCTTAAGAGAAGACCTCTAACAGCAAAAGATGCCATTTCTTAGTGATTAGCAGGAGAGAGTGAGTGGCAGCGAGAGAGAGACAGGACACATGCAGCTTTAATCTTCAGAAGACTGCACTGATGTAAATAGTTCTGTTTACTGTTGTTGCTACAGCTGATGGCTAATGGAACCTTTACAGTCCCTAACCCTATGCAGCATTTAAAACGCTTTAACATTTTACACAGATTTAGAAACTTGCAGGTTCGGTCACTGAGTCTGTGCTGAGTTAATGTGTCTGAGTGAGGTTGACAACAGGCCAGTATAATTAACTTTCAATGTTCCTGGGTTAGGCCAATGTGTTCACATAATTCTTTTTTTTTTGGGACTTGAACCTCCTTGCTCAGAGATCGGGACATTACCATTGCATTACACAAGACCCACAGTGATCCTTTTCTTAAAACTAACCTATTTTTCTAATCAACCTGCACAGAGATGTTATTATGCACCTCTGGAGCAAGTGGCACTTGAATCCAGACCTCTCTGTTCAGGAGTAGGGGCACTACCACTGCACCACTAGAGGCCCCTTACTCACATGAATTTCAGAGACAGACAGGACTAGTTATAGTCAATTTTCACGCAGAGGGTGGTATGTGTATGGAATGAGCTGCCAGAGGAAGTGGTGGAGGCTGGTACAATTACAGCATTTAAAAGGCATCTGGATGGGTACATGATTAGGAAGGGTTCAGAGGGATATGGGCCAAGTGCTGGCAAATGGGACTAGATTGAGTTGAGATATCTGGTCGGCATGGACGAGTTGGACCGAAGGGTCTGTTTCCATGCTGTACACCTCTATGACTCTAATTAGGCTGCTCACCACCAGGAACAGTGAGCTATTGGCTAACTTGCAGAAAGCAATTGCCAACCACCGAACTCTCAGAAGCTGGCATCTGGGCAAACAAGTATCAGAAGCCTCAGGAGAAAATTGGTAAGAAAGGGATTTTTTAAACTCTTGCACTTGGATCATGCAAACATTAAAACACACTTTATGTTCTGCCATTCTACTTAGCTCAACTTTCAACACCTTGTCTCTTCTGTCTTAATCCATAAATGATTCATCAGGTTTTGATCCCTTGTTTCAGTTGAGTTACATTTGTAGTTCGGAATAGGAAGCAATTATCAGGATCACACAGTTACTCAGTATCTTGTTGACTCCTGCTGGAAGCAGATATGTGGGTAAACATGATGGCTCTATTGCAATAGTCTCCTAGATCATAGTAGTATTACTGAAAGATTAGCTGCTTGTATAAGGCTACTGAGGCCCACTTCTTTCCTGAGAACTGCACCTCCCTACATGAGAAAAAAGGTTCAAGGGGGTAATGTCTCTGCCTTTTAAAGCATTCATCCTGTCAATATTTAGTGTCTCCTGTCAATGTTCAGCCAGCAGGAAACTCTCCTCCCCGTTTGTTGGGAGGGATCAACCCTCCCACCCCGCCCCCTTCCCCACACAGTTTGACCATTCACTATCAGAAAACAGAGAGCTAATAAAACTTTCTAAATGTATGTCAATAGGATCAAGTGATAAAATGTTAAGTACTTCACCTCGTGGTCTTTTGGGTAGACTCAAGCCCCAGGGCTCTTGTGGTGCAATGGTAGTATCGCCAACTCTGAACCAGGAGACATGGGCTCACATCTCACCTGTTTCAGAGGTATGTCATGGCATTCCTAAACAGATTGATTGGAAAAACATTGAGCAGTCAAAATCCTTCAACCGTTCTGACACACTGTAAGATACATTTAGATCATGATGGCCTCCTTGGTTGAATATACCATCTATACTAAACATCCCAAGGCAAATATGAAATTGGGTAAGGAGAAGATCGTTGGTGTCTGTGGAACTGTTCTCCAGTAAGGGTCAGAGCCTTCAAGAGGAAGGGGAGTAAACTGGGCAAGCAAAACCATATGCATTATTTCTTCGCCAATTTGCATTGTTCATTTGATGCTGACTTGGAGGACAAAGCTGGGTTTGTCAGTTCAGTGCCTCATGGAACAGATGCAGCTTAGGAAACCTCTTGGATAGCAGCCACTGACTTCAAATCAGAAGCATTTCCTCATAAAACAAAGCATTTTGCAGAGTTGACTGTTGCATTTCAGCCAGCCTTCTCTCGATCATTTCCCTCTACTCTTTTCAAACACTGCTCTAATTTCATGCTATGAATATTCTACTAAACTGGTTAATTTGGTGTTTAAACAACACAAAATACTTACCTTGTTTTGACAGTGCAGTTCGATGTATTTGCATCAATGGTTAATGGAAGGGACAAACATCATGCTGCCTTTTGAATGAAGGATAAAATGGGAGTATTGACATAGATACACATTGGATGTATTTTGCTTATTCGGCTCTGGTGCAAAGTTACACCCAGTGGATTTTAGTTACGCATGGTAGTGGTTGGTTCACATGCTACATTAGAGGAGAGAGTTTATATGGTCATGCTTCTGACTCACTATAAATATCTGAAGGCAGACCTCAGAAGGATCATTAATGGGCCACATTCGCTTCCATCGGCAATGTCTGGCCCCATCTGAAACCATTCATCTCTATATCCATTATGCTTGAAACTCAATGTCAAGAATTTATTATGCTCCTTCAGACTTTTGGAAACTTCCGCAAGGTTACCTCAAAGTCACTTTTTTCTAATAACCATAACCTTCCTTTATGTAGCACCTTTCACAAAATAAATCACTTTAAGGCACTTCATAAGTGATTATCAAATTAAATTTGTTACAAAGGGATATTTCAGTGTGAACATGCCCAGTATCCCTACCATTTCTCCCAACTTAGATTCCCGGGACTCAATATCATTGTTGTTCTTTATTGCATCCTCAATGCCAATAATATCCTAAGATCATCTGAATTATTCATGCTTTGTAGAATATCCATTGCACTACCCCGATATGATTCAGCTTGAGAACAATACAGATCTTTATAGGCAATAGTCTGAGTAACCTTCCCTGAGTTTGTCACAGACAGTCAGGCTTACGTTTCAAGGTGAGAGGAGAGAGATTGAAAAAAGATAAGAGGCAAACTTTTTACACAGAGGCTGGTTCACATGTGGAATGAACTTCCTGAGGAAGTAGTAGACGTGCGCACAATTACAACATTCAAAAGATATTTAGATCAGTACATGAACAGGAAGGGTTTAGAGGGAGCAGGCAGTGGGACTAGTTTAGTTTGGGATTAGGGTCGGCCTGGACTGGTTGGACTGAAGGGTCTGTTTCCGTGCTGTATGATTCTGTGACTCCATCGCTGAGACTCAGTGACACAACAATTCATGTTGCAAAAGCCGAGGGAGTGGAAATGATGTGACAAACCAAAAAGAAGTGTCCAGCTGAGGTGTAAATAGCTGAATAGCAATCATCCAAATGCAGAGTAAAAGAATTAAAATGGTTTTTCAAGGTGTGAATGTGCATCGCATCAAGGATGGTTCCTGGCTGAGCCAAAATGACCTGAATCTGGAAGTCCCAAACTTGAACCTACCATTTTCACCAGGGCAGGGAAGGAGGACAGGTTGCATTTTGCACAAAGAAAAACAGAAATGGCTGGAAAAGCTCAGCAGGTCTGGCAGCACAACTGTGGAGAGGAATCAGAGTTAATGTTTCGGGTTGAGTGACCCTTCCACAAAACTGCTTTGCAGTTTAGGGAAGCAATTGCACACGTTAAAGTACAGCTGCCTTCAGTCCGATCCAACCTAATGGGATGTCCTAAACATTAATTGCGTCCTTTCGACCTTTCAGGAGAAAGTCTAAAGTTTGTAGAGTCCTTTGAAGACATAGGGTACCTCTTGGATAGGTCCAGGGACACCTATAAGAAAGGCAGATTGCCATTTGGGAGAGGTCAAGTATCCTTTGGATTTGTTAAAAGTATAAAATCATCAGAACAGTCAAGTTCATAAGCACTATTAAGCTGTCAAGGCATTTAAATGTACTAGTCTTTAAATTTTTGAAAATAACAGTGAAAACATATATCAGTGCTTTTTACTTCATGCTATCTGTTGACATAAAGGTTAGGGCAATCATTAAAGAATTTGTGCTGCGAGACTGATTTCACAGTGGTATGTTGATTGGTTCACCGTTTGAGTGACAGCTTCCAATGCTTATGAGCTTTTTGAACTGGGCTATGAATACAAATATTTGTTTGAGAGGGGATTGAGTGGTTGAAGGGTGTTAAATGTAGTGACTGGGATCTTGTCGATGAGAGTGCATTTTATTTTAATGCAGTGAATCTATCAATAAACACTTGGACCATTATCTTGTTTCATCTCAGCACAGGTCCTGAGGTCTGCCCATGGTGGATATTGGGTGAGTTGGCAAGGAGGGCAAAGGTTGGTGGGTGGGCCAATGATTAGCATGAGTTGGTACTCAACTGGTACTTCCTGATGAAGGGCTCATGCCCAAAACGTCGATCCTCCTGCTCCTCGGATACTGCCTGACTGGCTGTGCTTTTCCAGTGCCACCCTTTTTGACTCTAAGCTGGCACAGGGCCTACAAAGGACCATTGTGATGAGTAGAATGGCAGAGGTTGGCACATGAAGTATGAAGAGTTAAGGGGGTTGGGTAGAAGGGAATGAGGTGGCATGGGTTGACATGGAAATTTGGAGAGCTGTTTTTGTTCTTTTCTTTTCCAATACTGGGACAAGAGCACCAAGATGGCCTTTCCCACAGCCAGCCCCCACAGATGGCAGCTGATCTGGCTGCTCCTTTTGGGGAGGGGGGTGTGATCTGATTCCTACGAGCCCCTGCCCACCCAAACAAAAACCGAAATCTCTGGGGTACTTTCTCCCAGATTGGGTTTTCGGATCTGGGAACTTACCTGAATCTGCGCTGCCAACTCAGGGTTTGAAAATGCAAGCTAAAATGTTTTCATATTCTGTTCCAATTTGATTGGGGAGATGAATTTTATTTTTGTACAGTAGTTTTATTTCTTCACTTGTTGCCTGTGGGACTCTGTTCCATTAAGCACAAGGGCATTTGGCCCATATCCCTCCAAACCCTTCCTATTCATATACCCATCCAGATGCCTTTTAAATGTTGCAATTGTACCAGCCTCCACCACTTCCTCTGGCAGCTCATTCCATACATGCACCACCCACTGTGTGAAAAAGTTACCCCTTAGGTCCTTTTTAAATGTTTTCCTTCTCACCCTAAACCTATGCTGTCTAGTTCTGGACTCCCCTACCCTGGGGAAACGACCTTGGCTATTCACCCTATCCATGCCCCTCATGATTTTATAAACCTATGGCTCAAACCTTCCAACCCAGCAATATCCTTGTAAATCTTTTCTGAACTCTTCCAAGTTTCACAACATCTTTCCTGCAGCAGGGAGACCAGATTGAATGCAGTATTCCAAAACTGGCCTAACCCCATGTCCTGTACAGAGGAAACATGACGTCCCAACTCCTATATTCAATGCACTGATCAATAAAGGCAAGTGTACCAAACACCTTCTTCACTATCCTGTCTACCTGCAACTCCATTTTCAAGGAATATGAATCCACTCTCTTTGTTTGGCAACACTCCCCAGGACCTGACCATTAAGTGTAAAAGTCCTGCCCTGATGTGCCCTACCAAAATGCCGCACCTCACGTTAATCTAAATTAAACTTCATCTGCCAATCCTCTGCCCATTTGCCCATCTGATCAAGATCCCGTTGTACTCTGAGGTAACCTTCTTTGCTGTCCACTACATCTCCATTTCAGGTGTAATCTGCAAACTTATTAACCCCCACCTTCTATATTAACATCCAAATAATTTATCCTGTGGTGTCTCAACCAAGTGAATATTTTTTGTATAAACGATTACTGGTATGATTACTTGGGTTGGGATATCTGGTCGGCATGGACGAGTTGGACCGAAGGGTCTGTTTTCGTGCTGTACATCTCTATGACTCTATGACTTTATGGTAACAGACTATTTAACCATATGGAAGAGCATCAGGGCGTAGACTGATCCTTAGCGAATGTCTATCTATGAGCACTTTCCAGAACGAGTGACTGGAGAGTAGACAAAAGCAGGGAATCCTGGCTTCTTTCTTTCTCACTTGATCTCCCAAGCCAAGGAGAACGGACAAACATGAGATTATTAATCAAATGTGATATGTTAAATGAACTCTAAGACTAGTACCCAAATCTGCTCCTGAAAAACCAAGCTTTAAATAGAGATTAAAGAAAGTTAATCTAGCAAATTATTTCATTTTCTTTTCTTAAAGAATTAAGGGCAATATGGTTTTATAAATTAAAAGAAAATTGGAGTTAAAATGAAACATAAATAAAAATAAATGGGAAATATTAGAAACAGTACTTATCTGTACTTTGCAACTTTAAAAGCCCCAAAAGATTATTTGAAATCCCTTTATGACAGTTTCTTGGATGCAGTTGAATGAACACCCATTACTGTCGTGAAGCATTATTTCCAACGTTCCTGCAGTGTAATTTCCTTAGTCTTTGCTAGCACGATGCATTTATCATGAGAAGTTAATGCAGGTAATATACCTGTCAGAGAAAAATATAAAAGAAATCCCAAATGCACAGAGGAGATAAGAAAGGAAGCTAAAAATGGACAACTCCTAATTCTGCGGTTGTAAGCAAGACCCAGGTGTTAGATTATAATCTTCCACTCGACAAAGATAATGCATTATAAGAGATTTTGGACTGTGTAGTTTAAACCCCTGAAGAGCAAGCAGACCATTTAACAAAGGCTACCACTTTTCAAGAATTTACTTCAGCCTCCCTCGCTGATCTCAACATTGATAAATGCAGGTAAATTATCAATAAACTGCTTATTTTTCATTTGAGTAATCTGCCTTAAGGAGGGCATTGTTAAGGAGGGAAAGCATTGTCTGGTGAGTGATCAAATCTAAGTTGGCAATTAGACTCGTGCATTATGCAGTCACCACAGATAAGAGAACTCCAATGTCACAATGCACATCAGGAATGAACCAGGTTCAATTCTCAGACTGATAACTGGTCTAATTTAGGATGGTAATAGATCTACTTCAGTTCAACTCTGGCAGGTGGGTGCAGGGTGTAAAATTAGATGTGACGCCATGGGTAGCTTTCTTGACGCTACTTCCCCACCCTCAATCCTGCCTGATTTTACACTTGGTGGGGAGCCGTTGGGCAGTCTACCCACCCTTTGGACAATAGAGGTTCTTATGGTCAACTGCAGATTACTTATAGGCTTTTCCTCTGCCACCCTCCCCAACATAATTTTTCCCATGGCCAATAGAGAAAGGAACTAGGTTCGGAGGCCATTAGGTCCCACTCTCAGGCTACTGTTGAGAAAAGGAAAGTTTATCCTTTGGGGGCCTCCAGGCTCATCTGAGTCATCCCTTTGCCCCCATCAAGATCTGGATGCAGACAGACCAGGATTCTTGGAGGTTGGGATCTCCGAGCCTGGCCCCAACAAGACCTCTCTCCTCCCCCCCTCCCCGCTCCCTTATCTTTCCATCTGGCTCCAGTGATGAACTTTACTGGGCACTGTATGTAGTCCCAGCAGCTCCCACGATATTGCTGGGACCACAAAGTTGCCAGCCAGTGGACTGACCAAAAGCTCTCAGAGGCAAGACGTCTCCAGTTGGTGGTGGAAGTCTTGTCCTGAGCCAATTCCTCCAAGTGTCAAAAGGCTGTGAGTAACCCTTTGGAGCAGGGGAGGCTGGCACTTGGGCTCTTTGCTGAGGGCACGAGGGATTCCTGTCAATCCATAAAATTCTGTCCAAGGTTTATAAACCAACTGTCAATCTAGATCGGTTTGTGCTTGAAAAATATAGATTCATGGCTCTTAAGTCAGACATCTTGATTGTTAAGAGTTTATCTCAAGATTTATGGAATGATGGGGTTTACGTGTCTGTGTTTATATATTTGTATGTGCACACTCATATATGTCTGCATTTCTATGTTCATAGGTATTTCTATGTACATATATATTTTAGTGTACATGTACATGTGTAACTGAAATGGCTGTGTGTGCATACTTGTATGCCTGTATATTTGGAAAGGCGGCTACAGAGAGAGAGAAAAACATGTTTGTAGTGTTTTTAAATGCACCATTGTGTATCAAAACGGAGCGGGGGAAAGAACACACTATTAACTCAGATGTCATGACAAATCGCAATCTAATTCTTCAAATAATTGTCACTTGTAGCATAGAACCAAATCTGTGAGAATGAAGGCAGGGGAAGAAAAATATTGTTTTCTTTTTACATTTAAAGTATCAGTGGTCCTTTATTTTCTAGCTAGGCTTGATTTGCTCACTGCAGTTATCCATTCAGACATGATGCGGATGAGTGCTGGCCTTTGACCCCTTAGACCTGAATTCAAATTCAGCCTTGACTGAAAGGATTAAATTATCTCTCACTGCTGGCTCTCATTGTACTATCTGAATTAAAGTCTCAATCCAGTTTCGACTGAGCAGAGGGTCAGAGTACCACCTTGTACGCTGGTTTAAATTGGTAAACTTAATCAAGCCGCAGAGGGCTGTTGTTTTTTTTTGCCGACAAACAGAACCTGTTAAATTGGTGCATTTGGGAACGTTGCTCATGAGAGATAGGACTGAAGCATATTGTTGGACAGAGCAGAAAAATCTATGCACTGCATCCAGTTCCACCCAATCTGTAAATGCTTGATGCTGACACTGGAGGCTGGATTTCAACTTTTCAATGCACTGACAGCAGCAGGGAGGGGGTTGGGGAGCAGCAGTGGGTGGAGGAGCCAGAAGTAAGGGTAACATATTTGATTGTGGCTTTTTCTTCAATCACAGTCACTGCATTAGTATCTGACTTCAGGACTTCCTGCACAATTAGCATGAGCGAGCCTGATAATGATCCACATAAGTCTATTTGAGCTCAAGTATCGAAAGGGATCCTGCTAGGTTGAAAGATGAAGGATTGGCCAGGAGTTTCAACAGACCAAGAAACTGTGGCAATGGATTCACAATGTTACAAGGTAGCACCTCGCTTCACTTACGCCTCCCTGCTTCAAGGGCCCACTTGGAAGTTCCATTCACTGCTAACAGGAGGAAGAAGCTTGCCATCGAGAACAAGGTGTCATGATTGAAAAGGTTCAAATGGGAGTAGACAATGCAGGGAAGGTGAATGGCATGGCACATTCAACTATGCACGTCTAACTCCACCCCAGCCCTCACCATTCTACCTTCACAAACTTAATCCATCTTGCTGATGTGACATCAGTTTCAGTTTCTTTAACTCTCAAACACACATTTCCCACTTAAACGTCAGTCTCTGTGGTGCAATTAGTTAGGGTGTTTGGATAAATTGGCAATTTCAGAGCATGCAGGGCTGACATTGCTGCCAGCTCCATCTGTCAATGTGCATTGGGTCTTGTGGTAGTGCTCCTACCTCTGGGCCAGAAGGTTCAGATCCACCTGCCCTGGGTGTGTATCATAAGATATCCAATCAGGTTGATGAGAATAATTATACCAGTAACAAGCAATCAGTGTGGCCTGGATTTTGAGGACTCTTCTGATGCTGTGTTCATGTCTCCACCTGTGAGCCAGGAAGGCCTGGTTTCAAGCCCTGTCAGTTCCAAAGATGTGTTGCAACATGTGTGAACAGGTTGTTTAAAAACTTTCCACTCAAGAACCCTCAAGTGGAAAGTGTTCTCTTCGCCAGCTGGGGAAAAGGGATGTCTTCCTGCAATTGTACAGGGTCTTAGTGAGACCACGCCTGGAGTACTGTGCACAGCTCTGGTGTCCTTATCTGAGGAAGGATATTCTTGCTATAGCGAGAGTGCAGCGATAGTTTACCAGACTGATTCCTGGGACGGGAGGACTGACGTATGAGGAGAGGTTGACTTGGTTAGTATTACATTCCCTCAAGTTCAGAAGAATGTAGCATTCTAACAGGACGAGATACGATAAATGCAGAAAAGATGTTTCTGATGACCGGGGAGGCCAGAATCACAGGGTCACAGTCTAAGGAGACGGGGTAGGCCATTTAGGACTGAGATGAGGAGAAATGTCTTCACCCAGAGTGTAGTGAGCTTGTGAGTTCACTCCTGTAGAAAGCAGGCGAGGTCAAAACATTGTATCATTTCAAGAAGGAGTTAAGTATCACACTTGGGGCTAAAGGGATCAAAGGATATGGGGGTACAGTGAGAAGGGATTATTGAGTGTGATGATCATAATGAGTAGTGGAGCAGGCTTGAAGGGCCGAATGACCAACTCCTCCTCCTATTTCCCATGTGTTTACAAAAAAAAAGCAAACAATGCTTTCAGAACCAAGGCTGCTGCATAGTTCTGAGAAAGACAAGCTAACATGTACTTGATAGCTGTCAAGACAGTTCATTGAGAAATTCTCAGACTCGAGGTTGTAAGTTTGTTCGCTGAGCTGGAAGGTTTGCTCTCAGACGTTTCATCACCATGCTGGGTAACATCATCAGTGAGCCTCTGTTGAAGCACTGGTGTTCTGTCCTGCTTGCTACTTATGTGTCTTGGTCTGTTCGGGTGGGTGATCCCCACCCCAGTTTTTTCTCTCAGAAGTTGGTAAATGGGGTCCAAATCAATGTGTTTGTTGATGGAGTTCCGATTCGAATATGTAAATGACACCTTTGTCATCACAAAACGGAACAAATTAGAAGAAACCCACAAACACATAAACAACATCCTTACTGGTATAAACTTCACCAAAGAGGAAGAGAACAACTAGCCACCAAAATACAAGACCCGCTTTCACTAGTATCCTTACACACAGATGACGATGGACACCACTTCGACTGGCACAGCACATCCACCCTGGGACAGGCTAAACAGAGACATGCACGGGAATTCCTAGAAGCCTGGCATTCAAACCAGTACTCCATCAACAAATGCATTGATTTGGACCCATTTACTAACCTCTCAGAAAACAAACCGGACGTGATGTCACCCACCCTAACAGACAGGTAAATAGAAAACAGGACAGAACACCAGCACTTCACGGAGGCTCACTGATAATGTTACCTAGCATGGTGACAAAATGTCTGAGAACAAACCCACCAGCTCAGCAAGCAAACTTACAACCTGAACTACAAATCTCCTCAAAAACCGCATTCTCAGACTCTTTTAATTCCTTCATACTATTAATATAAGGTGTCATGCTGATTTCTTCCTCAGCTTTGTGTCGTCTGCAAACTTGAAGATATAAGATTTAATTCCCTCATCTAAATCATTAATATATATCGTGAATAACTGGTATCTTCACATTGATCCCTGCAGCATCCCACTAGTCAATGCCTGACACTCAGAAAAAGACCCACTTATTCCTACTCTCTGTATCCTGTCTGCTAGCCACTCCTCTATCCATGTCAGCACATCACCCCCAATCCCATGCACTCTAATTTTCCACACTAATCTCCAATGTGGGATCTTAGCAAAAGCCTTCTGAAAGTCCAAGTATGCCGCATTCACTGGCTCCACCTATCAGCTCCACTCGTTACATCCTCGAGGAATTCCAGTCATCTGACAAGCATGATTTATTTCCCCTTTGTAAATCCAAGCTGACTCTGTCTGATCCTGTCACTGTTTTCCAGGTGTTCTGCTATTAAATCTTTTACAATGGATGTCAGCATTTTTTCCACAATCATTGTCAGGTTAATCAGTCTACAACTGCCAGTTTTCTCTCCACACTTTGTTTTTGAAAAGTGGGGATACACCAGCAACCTTCCAATCCAAGAAACTGTTTCAGAATCTATGGAATATTGAAAGATGACCACCAATGTATCCACTATTTCTAGGGCCCCTTCCTTCAGTACTCTGCGATGTAAATTATCAGGCTCTGGGAATTATCAGCTTTCAATTCTATCAATTTCTCTAACACCTTTTCCCAACTAATACTGACTGCCTTCACTTCCTCTCTCTCTCACCAGACCCTGTGGCCCTGAATATTTTTTGGGATGTTATTTGTATTCTCCTTTGTGAAGATAGGGCCAAAATATGTATTTAATTGGTATCTCTTTGTTCCCCATTCTAACTTCCCTATTTAATTGTGAACAAAGTTTTAATGTGCTCATTACCATTGGAAAGAGGCATATTCTCCTGTCTGGGGTTGTACTGCGTGACTACACTTAGCCACCTTAATTGAAATATGTGGATGTTTTTCCTCCTTCATTTCGTTGTTCATAATATACATGAATTTTCAGAACATGTTTCTAAAATAAACACTTAAGAAAATAATATTCTACAATGATTTCTCTGTAATTAACTCGGTGGGCTCGCTCCATGTTTACAGCAGAGTGCTTTTGATCGAAACATACTCCGTTATTAACTGATGAACTGTTTGGCAAAAGCACTTGAGCTAAATATTTCTTTGTATATAATGTCAACCTCCACCAGAAAAAGGGAATGCACGTGGATTGTTGGTGTATTGCATCAGTTGTAGTGTTTATACAGTGCTGTCATTTTCTTTCATACAGTAAACATAGACTAGTCACAGGAATACTTAGAGTTGTGGAAAGGGGAGCGGAGATGAAAGTTTGAAGGGTAAATTAAAGAACGTATTGGTCTTGAAGGGAGTGCAGTCCGACCTACCAGGTTGATACCTGGATTCAAACACTTAAAATACATGGAGTGATTATACAAACCCGAGTTACACTCCTAAAATTTAGAAGACGAGAAAGTGATTTGATTGAGTTGTCAAGACATTAACAGGATCAAATAAGATAGATACAAAGGATGCAACCTTCCCCTCACTGAAGATAGCGAAAAGGGGAAATAATTAAGCGATTTGACTGTGAAGAGATCCTTGCCACCTTACCAACTGTTTGCTGTGCAGAGATATCTGTACGGGGGCTTTCCTTTTTTTCAAACCTTCAACCAGAGGTAGTGACACTGTCATTGAGCCACAAAACCAGTTAATTGGTTTTCTTGACTCAGCAGCAATTAAGGCCTTTAAATGTCCAATTAAACTCACCACCTCCCCGTTTTCCTGCCTTCCTTGGCAGGTGAGCAAAGTGGCTTGTTTCCAACTGGGTAACCAGGGCAACCTGCCTGCCAGGCTGGATAGGGGCCTTCATTTGCCCCAATCTGGGAGCAATTGGAGTTGCAGATGGGGACAAGGGGATAGGCCATGCTTCTGTTCCCTTAACCTCCCTTCTCCCCATTTGAAGCAAAAGGAAGAGACCAACCTTCATGCCATTGGATCCCCTGAAGAGTAGGCCTTGACCATGCTCTTTAGGATCTAGATGCTGCTGACATCTGATTGGCCGTTAGCCTCTGTTGAGCTGGGATGCCACGGCTAAGGCTTGCATTAGGTCGAAAGCTCACTGGTCAGCTGTTAACAAGCTGATTGCCTTACAATGTATTGGGATTTTGACACAGAACAAGTCTGCCCCACATCTAATCTGAAAAAGGAATAGTTGCATCCAGGAAAACTATTGTAGCTGGTTGGGGTGTCTAGGACCAGAAGCCAGAGTGTATAAAGCCAGGTCTTTCAGGAGTGAAATTAGGAGACAAATCTACTCATAAAAGATGGATTTTCTTTCCTCAAAAGTAAATTGATTAATTGTTCATTTTAAAATTGAGACTGAAGATTTTTGTTAACCATATTGAATGACATGGGGCGACCGTGTATATCTCACGAAATGGCAGAACAAAATATTTTCTTATCACCCTGGTCATGTAAATGACTGAACAAACTAAAGAAATGAAATGGTCTGTTTTGATTTTCTTGCGTAATGGGTTTAATCACACTGGGTTGAGAGATACTCCATTCACTAAACGTGAAGACAATGGAAACCGTCTTCTGATTAGTATGGCAAGCAACATGTAAATTGCTTTGAAATTTATTGAGTCCACTATTTTATTAGAAGTATGAAATAGAAGAAATCTTCAGAAAGGCATTTGCGCTGCTCATGATGAACAGTTAATTGATCCCGGGGTCCTGGAAAGTTTTTACATTCTCACGTGGATTGGCAAATTCGAACTAAAATGTTGTGAGTCTATCTCTACAAGCATTGAAACACAGAATCATCCCCCCCCCCAACCAAAAGGAAGTGTTTATCCAGAATTTTATTATATTGGGGCTCAGTGCTATCCACTCTGTTCAGTCAAACATTGAAAGACAGAAGCATAGAATCCCTACAGTGTGGAAGCAGGCTATTCAGCCCATTGAGTCCACACCAACCCTCCATAGAGCATCCCACCCAGACCTACCCCGTAATCTTGCATTTCCTGCACATCCGTGACACTATGGACAATTTAGCATGGCCAAGCCAACATGGGAAGAAACCGAAGCACCTGGAGGAAACTCAAACAGACACAGAGAGAATGTGCAAACTCCACGCAGAGAGCTGCCCGAGGCTGGAATCGAACCAGAGTCCTTGGTGCTGTGAGGTAGCAGTGCTAACCACTGAGCCACCGTGCCAAGAGGAGTGTGACTGTATCATCAAGAATGGAGATTAAAAACCGCTATCCACCCATAGTAAATTAACTATAAAGAATATCTTAAAACCATGTACAGTAGCTTGACTGTTTTTTGTTTAGTCGAGTGTTTTTTAAACCCAGATTGCATACGATTTCACCCATATCAATAATTCTGGAACAACAGGGCCCAATAGAATGAATGCTCCATCTCCACCAACTATGCATAAAGAGTTTTGAGAAGGTTTGTAGCTCAGGTTGAGGTTCTGGATGTAGGTTTGCTTGCTGAGCTGGAAGATTCATTTTCACACGTTTTGGCATCATACTAGGTAACATCTTCAGCCCACAAGCCCACCATCAGCTAACACCCACACAGCAGCTCGTGAATTTGAAAGACCCTATACAGACAACAAGCAAAACTAATGCCATTTACAAAATACCGTGCAAGAACTGTAACAAACATTGGAAAAACAGGCAGAAAACTAGCCACCAGGATACATGAACACCAACTAGCCACAAAACGACATGACCCACTCTCACTAGTCTCCTTACCTACAGTTGAGGAAGGACACCACTTCGACTGGGACAACACATCCATCCTAGGACAAGCCAAACAGAGACTCGCACGAGAATTCATAGAAGCATGGCATTCCAACCGGAACATACTCAACAAACAGATTGACCTGGACCCGATTTACCACCCCCTAAGAAAAAGAACAGGAAATGACATCACCACAGGAAACAACATCACAAACCCAAAGAAACCCAAACATATAAATAGAAAGCAGGAATCATCAGCAGTGCTTCATCCGGAGGCTCACTGAAGATGTTACCCTAGTACGGTGACGAAATGTCTGGAAATGAACCTTCCAACTTAGCGAGCAAACCTACAACCTGTATATAAAGAGTTTGGATAATCTCAACCCAGCTCTTGCTGCATACAAATTCAAAGCACAAAACTGTCTATAGCCCCATATTAAATAACAATGCAATATTTCATTCCTTCTGTGAGCACACTGGTTATTAGGAGCAACTTCCCACATGTACTGCAGTGCATCCAAATAATTTAATCCGAAACATAATGTTAAACTATTTAAAACGATGCAGTAAAATGACAAACAAATACTGCAAAGGAAGTGAAAATACCCTTCGCTCATAGAGAATATGTTGAATGAGACTGTTTTCCCATCCTTGGTCTTTACATATATCTTGCATTCCCACCTTTACAATCTGTGTTTTCACTGACATAAACTCAGAAAGTTTGACTCAGCACCCAGTTCAAACCAAACTGCAAGAATTCTACTGAGTTACTTATTCTACAGCCAATCACCCACTGCCAATAGTCAGAGGTGGTTGGCAAAATGTAGCTGATTGGTTTGTGCATTTGTGACCAGTCATGGATGATACAGTGAGAAGTCTTTGAATTGTTGAAAGGGCAGGTGGTCTCTCTCTCTCTCTCTCCCCCTGTTAATCACCTATTACCAATAATTACCAATTGTCAGAGTAGTAAACACCTATCGCTTTCCAATCTTGCAAAAGCAGGCAAGTCTCCCTGAGCTGACTGTCTCTGAAAATAACTATTGTTGCTGTGCAGAGAAAGCATTTTTTTTAACATTATCATCTTGAGGTAGATCTGATGCTCAGGTATCCTTTGTCAGTCCATAGTATGAATGGTTGTGCTGCATGAAAGTGTTAGGTTCACTCGTGAATTTCCAATGGAGCTAGCTAGCATTACTCAGTTACTTTTCCCACCCCAACACCTTCAGTCATTATTCACAAGTAACGCATCATATTTGGAGAGAAGCTTTATTTACAGAGAGATTCATTTTGACCAATGCCACCTCTTTCTTGAGATGTGAGCCTCTTAGTGGTGAGGTCGTTGTTTCAATGTTTCAGCAATAGTAAATCCTACCAATTAAACCACCCTCAAATGAGAGCTGACAGATGTTATGAGAAACAATGGCATGGGAGGTTTTCCCTGCATTCAAGATTAAAATGACTTCAGCCAAAGAGTGTCAATCAGGACCTATCCAATAGCAAAACAGAGGTGACTTAATTTGAAGGCTTTACACTGCTGAAGAGCTGGCATTAATGAATCACTGTTGGCTTGAGCCGAAATCAAGATGCCTGCCTATTATCTAAACTTTCAGTTATTAAGCATGATTTGGAGATGCCGGTGTTGGACAGGGGTGTATAAAGTTAAAAATCACACAACACCAGGTTATAGTCCAACAGGTTTACTTGGAAGCACACTAGCTTTTCGGAGTGACGCTCCTTCATCAGGTGATAGTGGAGGGCTCCACAATCACCTGATGAAGAAGTGACACTCCGAAAGCTAGTGTGCTTCCAATTAAACCTGTTGGACTATAACCTGGTGTTGTGTGATTTTTAACTTCAGTTATTAAGACATAGCAGGAAATCCTAACAGTACAGAGGCATCAACTATGTCACTGGCTGCTGAGAATCCTATTCTGGATCAGTGGTGCTGGAAGAGCACAGCAGTTCAGGCAGCATCAAAGGAGCTTTGAAATCGACGTTTCGGGCAAAAGCCCTTCATCAGGAATAAAGGCAGTGAGCCTGAAGCGTGGAGAGATAAGCTAGAGGAGGGTGGGGGTGGGGAGAAAGTAGCATAGAGTACAATGGGTGAGTGGGGGAGGAGATGAAGGGGATAGGTCAGGAAGGAGAGGGCAGAGTGGATAGGTGGAAAAGGAGCTAGGCAGGTAGGACAAGTCTGGACAAGTCTGGACAAGTCATGGGGACAGTGCTGAGCTGGAAGTTTAGAACTAGGGTGAGGTGGGGGAAGGGGAAATGAGGAAACTGTTGAAGTCCACATTGATGCCCTGGGGTTGAAGTGTTCCGAGGTGGAAGATGAGGCGTTCTTCCTCCAGGTGTCTGGCGGTGAAGGAGGCCACTTCATATAAAATAAATTGTTAAATCATGTAGAGATGGAGTAAAAAGTTAATTGATTAACTCAAGATGTATTTAGAGCTATCTTGCACTACTGAAGACATTTCTAGTACAGTACTTTTCTTTACTAATCCCAACATTAAACCTTTTGACTATCTTTTGGTCCTCTTTAAAGATGATCCTTAAAATATATCTCTGTTTTTGGTCACCGATCTCAATAGCTCCAGTTATGGCTCGGTGTCAAATTTTGCCTGGCAATCGCTTCCACAAAGCGCTTGGGACTTTTCCTATGTTAAAGGCATTCTAGAAATAAAGGTTGTTGTAATACATGAACGTCAAAAAGCAGAAGCTGACAAAAATTTCAAAACAAACTGTTCCGACCCATTCAGAAAATTGCACTAATTCTCAAGGCCCACTATTCCTGGAGTCATAGAGTCATAGTCATAGAGATGTATAGGATGTATAGCATGGAAACAGACCCTTCGGTCCAACCATGCCGACCAGATATCCCAACCCCATCTAGTCCCATCTGCCAGCACCCGGCCCATAGCCCTCCAAACCCTTCCTATTCATATACCCATCCAGATGCCTCTTAATGTTGCAATTGTACCAGCCTCCACCACATCCTCTGGCAGCTCATTCCATACATGTACCACCCTCTGCGTGAAAAGGTCTCTTTCATATCTTTCCCCTCTCACACTAAACCTATGCCTAAATCTAGTTCTGGACTCCCCGAACCCAGGGAAAAGACTTTGTCTATTTATCCTATCCATGCCCCTCATAATTTTATAAACCTCTATAAGGTCACCCCTCAGCCTCTGACGCTCCAGAGAAAACAGCCCCAGCCTGTTCAGCCTCTCCCTGTAGCTCAAATCCTCCAACCCTGGCAAAGTTGATCATTTCATCAAAGTGCAGCTATGATCGCTCAACAAATGGCTCTACTAAATCAAACTCTAAACCCCTTTTACAATCACTCATACAGATTGTAATAAACTCAGGAAGTCCAATCAAAAAGAACATCATTTATTGTTGAACATCAAAATAGAGCTTCCACTCACGGTGTATATAGGCGAGACCCAGCCTGGGACAAACAGATCTGTCGATCCATTCCTGGGTCTGCTTTATTTTCTTAATGTTTTAAGTTCGCTCACAGAATGTGGGCATCTCCTGGCCTGTCCAACATTTATTCCCTATCCCTAATTGGTTAAGAGTCAACCCCATGGCTGTGGATCTGGAGTCACATGTAGGCCAGACCAAGTCAGGATGGCAGATTCCTTCCCTAAGGGACATTAATGAACCAAATTAGGTTTTCTGACAATTGGCAATGGGATTCTTGGTCATCATTCGACCCTTAATTCCAAATTCTGTATCGAATTCAAGTTCCACCATATCTGCTGTGGTAGAATTTGAACTCAGATCCCCAGAATATTTCCTGGGTCTCTGGACTAATAGTCCCATGATAATACCTCGAGGCAATTACCTCCTTTTATACCCAGAAGTACTCTTACACACAATTAAAAGTTTATTTTTTCCCCATCACCAAATCACCCATGGGTTTTTATTTCTATTAACCACCAGTGATAAATCACCCATCTTTCCAATTAAATAATTTACATACAAAGCCCATGAGGACAAACCTCCAAATGTGAGGGAGATGTAGGCGGAGCAGGAAGGGGCTCCTGGGCCTGCTTTATGGATAGTTTCTAATCAGCCTGTTCAAAGAAGTCTATATGTCTATTACACACCTCTGGAGTTGGCAGGACTGGAACCTGGGTCTCCTGGCTCAGAGGTATATCTAAAACTCATCGTGAGTTCCCACTTCATGCGATTTGACAATGTGCTCCTTGGGCAAGTCAGACAGACTGTTTTAAATCAACCTGTTTGGAGCTGTTATTGCACACCTGTGCAGCAGGCAGGACTTGAACCTGGGCCTCCCGACTCAGAGGTAGACATTACCATTACAGCAAAATAGTCCTTTGGAAAAATGCGACGTATTAAAGTTGCGGTTAGAAGCCAGCAGAATTGGCCAGTATCGAGATTGAACGTCTTAACATTGGTGTTATGAGCACCACGCCACTACCATCTGAGCTATCTAGCCAATGGGCTGCCTGCTAATGGAGTTTGCTTTCCACTATATTTTCTAATCAACCTCTTCAGAGATACCATTACATTCCTCTGGAGCAAGTGGCACTTAAACCCAGGTCTGCTGGCCAAGAGATTATTACCACTGGATCACAAGATTCTCTGGGTCTGTTTTTTCTTTTAAATCTAGGAGTGCAATCCTACATAAGCAAATGTTTCTTTTTCCCCCCATCACCAAATCACCGTGACTTTTTTTTTGGTTGTAACTATTAACCACCACCAGTAAACCACCTGTGGTAACCAATTAGAAGTTTACATGCAAAGCCCATGAAGGGCAATGCAAATGATCAAAGTGAGGGAGGGGAAGGGAGAGGGCATCAATGATTGGTCACAATTGCACAAACCAATCAGCTACATATTGTTGGCCAAATTTCAGTCTGCGCACACTCCTGACACTGTGCCATCTACAAACAGCTTCCCACATTATTTGAACAAAGCAGCAGTGTAAACAGCACACACAGTGAGTTTCAGTAACTCACCTTTAGAAGTGCAACAATTCCTCTCACGGTCCTTTCTTTTCCCCCATTTTAGTCTACAATCAAAAATACAGAAAATAACATGATGCAGTCTTTAAAAAGCTAACACAGACCCCAAAAGCTGCTAGCACTGAACATAGGTCTGTGGCATGTGAAAGTAAGTCAGAAATCATTTTTTACTTCAATATCAAATATCAGGCCATCAATCACAATTATACACAGAATGCTTCACATTTTTGTTCTCTCAGTTCCTCCCTATACACTGAATCCACCATCTGCTCTTCCAACATAGAATCCCTTCAGTGTGGAAGCAGGCCATTCAGCCCATTGAGTCCATACCAACCCTCTGAAGAGAGCCCCACCTCCCTACCATATCCCTGTATCCCTGCATTTCTTGTGGCTATTCCACCGAACCTGCATATCTTTGGACTGTGGGAGGAAACCAATACAGACATGGGGAGAATGTACAAACTCCACTCAGACAGTCACCCAAATCAAACCCAGGTCCCCGGTGCTGTGACGCAGCAGTGCTAACCACTGAGCCACCATGCCACTCTTGGTCGTGGTCGTTGTCCACATTGTCATCATAACTGCTTTTTATCGATTGTGTATAATCTTGATTATTTGAAGCCCCTGCATTGGTCCCTTGGAGGGCAAGACTGGGGTGTTAATAATGGGAAATGAAAAAATGGCAGAGACTTTGAACAAGTATTTTGATTCGAGCTCCATAGTAGAATGGACAATAAGGTATCTCAAGAATATTAGACAATTAAGAGGCAAAAGGGAAGAACATCACAGTCACTTGAGGAAAAAGTGCTGGGAAAACTAATGGACAAAAAAAACTGACAAGTCCCCAGAATTGATGACTTGAATTCCAGGGTCTTAAATAAAGTTGTATAGTATATGCATGATTTGTTCTCTTCCAAAATTCCTTAGATTCTGGAGAGAGTCCCGCAAATCTTTACACTGTAAATTAGACACTGCAATTTGGTGTCACAAGCACATTTTATAACATTATTATTAATAGCAGCAAAATGTAAAGAAAAAGAACCCAAAGCTAACTCCAAACTGTCCTGGACAGAGAATCTCCATTTGTCACTATCACTGGCTTTCTATTGCCAGCTATCTTGCTATCTGTGCAGCTGTTACATCAATGATACAATGAGAATTGATCTTCTCTCAAGTCTCATTTGTGGAGCCTCATCAAATGCCTGCTGAAAATCCAAATAATTCCATTCAATGGATCTTTCTCACCCACTAACTTAGTCACCTTCTTAAAGAAGCCCACTGCATTTGTGAAGGATGATACGTGTCTGTTAAAACCATTCTGCCTTTTCCCCATGAACTTAACATGCTTCAGATCTATGTCAATAGTATTGTGTAAGATACCCTATAGATTTTTTTAAAAAACAGGTGTCACTGGCTCAAGGCTAGAATCTGGTTTTTTTTGGATATTATAGCTTCTCATGCAGCTTTCTAGTTCTCAGATATAGCTCTTGTATTATGAAGCTTATTAAAACATTATCCAACCTCCTCACCTAGTCATCATTCGATTGCTTAAGATAACAGGACATAGCCTATCATTAAATACCCGATGGTAATCAAACACTTTGAGTCAAGACAGACCAGATGGACCACCTGGCATCAGAAACAACAACGGCAAACATAGCCTGGTTAAACTTGCAAAGTCCTCCTTGCCATCATACGGACATAAGAAACAGGAGCAGGAGTGGCCTACCTGACCCCTCCAGCCTGCTCCACCATTCACCAAGAGCATGGCTGATCCTTTCGAGGATTCAGCTCCACTTACCCGCCCTCTCACCATAATCCTTAATTCCTTTACTGCTCAAATATCTATCTGTGCCTTAAAACCATTCAGTGAGGTAGCCTCAACTGCTTCACTGGGCAGGAAATTCCACAGATACACAACCCTTTGGGTTCCTCCTCAACTCAGGCCAAGATCTGGTCCCCTTTGACGCTAAGACCCCTAGATCTAGTTTCGCCCACCAGTGGAAATAACCTCCCTGCTTCTATCTTGTCTATTCCCTTCATCATTTTATATGCTTCTGTAAGATCACACCCCCATCATTCTTCATTCATCAGCTGATCTAATGCCAAAATTGGGAGAGATGTCCCATGTATTAGTCAAGCAGCTGCCTGACATAGACATCATAGTTAAACTCATGGAATCATACCTTACAGACAATGTCTCAGACACCACCATCGCCATCTTTGGGTCAATCCTGCCCTTTGGCAGCACAGACTCAACAGCAGTGGCAGCACTGTGGAATACAGTTGGGAAGGAATTGCCCTGGGAGTCTTCAACGTTCGGCTGGTTTTTACCAGAAAATTAGCTAAGTGTCAATTTTGGGATGTTTTGTGGGGGGTTTTCTGATTATATCTTCCCAAACCTACCTCAGTACCTATGTGTCAAGCCCCCAACCCCATTGTATTCTTCCACTCAACACAGGCTGCTGCTGGGACCTCCCTGGATTTCTGCCATCTGCACCACCTTTAAAACCAAGTTGTACACTGGGTCAGGCACTCTGCAGCTGCCCATCATAGTTCCTGTCAGTTGCCTCAGAGGGTAATTGTCACCCTACTTTACTGACAGGGACCTGGAGGTCCTGGTGGATTGGGAGGGGGGGGGGGGGGGGGAGGGGGGTGGAGAATGTGTAGTCATTGCCCATGGAGTGTGCCCTGAGATGTTGGTGATTGACAAGGTCCAGACGAGCAAGCAGTGCTTTGGAGTCACAAGGTTACTGATCTGACTTTCATGTTCGGAATTGTCTCCATCTACTTTCTATCCTGAGGATGGGAGAATGGGAATATCAATGAGGTCAGGTGATGTCACTATGAGATGTTAATATATGCTGATCCATGGAAATCAGCCTCTCGCCGCTCACTAATGAGAATCTCATCTCACTGTTCAACACTCCTTTGGAAAATGCGACTTTTTGCTGTTGATGGTAGGAAGCTCCTTACAACTGATCCTACACGAGTTTCCCAACATTCTCACCAATGTCCATGTCCTTCAGGAGCTGGGAAGATTGGCAATACATCCCATAAAATCTCTTGGCCTCAGGTCAAACGTGGGCAAGGAAAGCTCCCTCTCCCTCACATACTGCCCCCGCCCCCACCCCCAGCATTGGCTGATGAATCAGTACTCTTCCATGTTTAACATCATTTGGAGCAAGCATTGAGGGTGGCCAAGGTAAAGGATGTACTCTGGGTGGG
Organism: Chiloscyllium plagiosum; assembly: GCF_004010195.1. Classification (NCBI taxonomy): domain Eukaryota; kingdom Metazoa; phylum Chordata; class Chondrichthyes; order Orectolobiformes; family Hemiscylliidae; genus Chiloscyllium; species Chiloscyllium plagiosum. Next base: position 3,866,791 of record NC_057752.1, read on the forward strand.
AGATTTCAATGTCCACTCCAAATGTAGCTTGATAGCACCATTACAGATCGAGCTGGTTGGGTCCGAAAGGACATAGGTGCTAGACTGGGTCTGTGGCAGTTGGTAAGGGAACCAGCTAGAGGGGAAAAATATACTCTGACTCATCACCACCTATCTACCTGTCACATGTATATCCATCCATGACCGCACTGGCAAGAGTGACCATTACATAAGCCTTGTGAAGATGAAGTCACACCTTCACACTGAGGAGATTTTCCATTGTGTTAGATGGCACTCCACAGTGCTAAATGGTGCAGACTATGAACACCTCTATCAACTCAAAACTGGAGATCCATGAGTCACTGTGGGCCATCAGCAACAGTAGAATTGTATTCAATCACAGGCTGTAATGTCATGGCCCAGCATATCTTCCTCTTTACTATTACCATCAAACCAGGAGATCGACTCTGGTTCGATGGAGAGTGCAAGAGGGCATACCAGGAGCAGCGTCGAGAATGTGGTGCTGGAAAAGCACATCAGGTCAGGTAGCATCCGAGGAGCAGGAGAATCGATGTTCATCAGAAGGGCTTATGCCCGAAACGTCGATTCTCCTGCTCCTCGGATGCTACCTGACCTGCTGTACTTTTCCAGCACCACACTCTCAGCTCTGATCTCCAGCATCTGCATGGCTCACTTTTTCCAAGTTGATACCAGGAGCAGCAACAGACATATCTAAAAATGAGATGTTAATCTTGTGAAGCGACAATACAGGACTGCTTGTGCCAAACAGCACAATCAGCAATTGATAGACAGAGCCAACAGATTCCACAACCAATGTATTGGATCTAAGCTCTGCCATCCTGCCACATCCAGTCATGAATGGTGGTGAACACAATTAAATAGCTCACTGAAGGAGGAGACTCCACAAATATTCTCATCCTCAATGATGGGGAGTGCACCACATTCTTGATAAAAACACAGCTTAAATACTTGCACCTATCTTCAGTGAGAACTGCCGAATAGATGATCCATCTCAGTCTATTCCTGGTCCCCAGCATTACAGATACCAGTCTTCAATCGATTTAATTCACTTCACATGATATCAAGAAACAACTGAAGGTTCTGGATACTGCAAAGGCTACGGGCCCTGACAACATTCCAGCAAGTGTACTGAAGACTTGTGCTCCCAACCTTGCCGCTCCCCTAGCCAAGCTGGTCCAGTACAGTTACAACACTGACATCCAACCGACAATGGGGAAAGTTGCCCAGGCATGTTCTATACATAAAAAATATCGCCTGGATATATTTGATTAATTACTGCCCCATCGATCTGCATCAATCATCAGTGAAGTGATGGAAGGTGTCATCCACAGTGCTATCAAGCAGCACCTGCTCAGCAATAACCTGCTCAGTGACACCCAGTTTGGGTTCCACCGGGGTCACTCAGCTCCTGACCTCATTATAGCCTTGGTTCAAACATGGACAAAAGAGCTGAATTCCAGAGGGGAGGGGAGAGGGACAGCCCTTGACATCAAGGCTGCATTCGACTGAGTGTAGCATCAAGGAGCCCTAGCAAACTGGAATCAGTGGATATTGGAGGTAAACTCGCCGCTGGTTGGAGTCATACCTGGCATATTGGGAGATGGTTGTGGTTGCTTAAGGTCAGTCATCTCAGCTCCAGGACATCTCTTCTGGAGTTCCTCAGGATAGTGTCCGCGCCCCAACCATCTTCAGCTGTTTATCAATGATTTTCCCCCTCCATCATAAGGTCAGATGTGGGGATGTTCGCCGACAATTGCACAATGTTCAGCACCATTTGTGACTCCTCAGATACCGAAGCAGTCCATGTTCAAATGCAACAAGATCTGGACAGTGTCCAAGCTTGGGCTGACAAGTGGCAAGTAACATTCACACCACACAAATGCCAGGCTATGACAATCTCCAATAAGAGACACTCTAATCACCGTCCCATGACATTCAATCGTGTTATCATCATTGAATCCCCCACTATGAACATCCTGAGGATTACCATTGACCAGAAACTGAACTGAGCTCACCACATAAACACAGTGGCTACAAGAGCAGGGTCAGATGCTAGGAATACTGCGGTGAATAACACCTCCTGACTCCCCAAAGCCTGTCCACCATCTACAAGGCATAATACAGGAGTCCGATGGAATACTCCTCACTTGCCTGGATGGATGCAGCTCCAACAACACTTAAGAAGCTTGACACCATCCAGGACAAAGCTTCTGCTGTCAAATGTTCAAATTCTTCCATAAATGTTGCATGGTGATTGGTCTGGTCAAAGTTCCTTCATGACTGAAAATGGTTTTGAGCTTCTGAACCTAATGAAACTGGTTTGGAATCTACAAAGCAAATAGATGTTAATGCTGTCTGATTTTATTTCTTATTCATTTATGGGATGTGGGTATCCCTGGCTAGGCCAGCATTTATTATTTATCCCAAATTGCCCTGGAGAAGGTTGCGGGGTGAGTTGCCTTGTTGAACTGCTGCTATCTGTGTGGTGTGGGTGCATCCGCATTGTTATTAGGAAAGGAGTTCCAGAATTTTAATCCAGCGACACTGAAGGAACAGCGAGATATTTCCAAGTAGTGTGTGGGTGGTGGTCCCAAGTATCTGCTGCTCTTATCCTTCTCGGTGGTACTGGTTGTGTGTTTGGAAGGCGCTAGGTACTAATCAAGCAGGTTGCTTTGTCCTGGATGGGGTTGAGCTTCAGGAGTGTTGTTGGAGCTGCACCCATCCAGGGCAAGTGGGGAGTATTCCATCACACTCCTGACTTGTGCCTTGCAGGTAATGGACACGTTTTAGGGAGACAGGAGGTGAGTTGCTTGTTGCAGAATTCCTTACCTTCGACTTGCCCTTGTAACTACGGTAATTATATGGCTGGTATAACTCAGTTTCTGATCAGTGGTAATCCCAGGATGTTGACCATGGGGAATTCAGTACTTAGGGTACCATTGAATGTCAAGAGGCGATGGTTAGATTGTCACTTGTTGGATACAGTCATTGTCTTGCACTTTTGTGGTGCAAATGTTGCTTGCCACTCGTCAGGCCAAGCCTGGGATGGTATCCAGGCCTTGCTGCATGTGGGCACAGACTGATTCATGTCTAAGAAGTTGCGAATGGTGTTGAACATTGTGCAATCATCAGCAAACATCCCCACTTCAAAGCTTATGATGAAAGTATGGTTATTGACGAAGCAGTTGAATGTGGTTGGGCCTCGGACTCTATCCCGAGAAACTCCTGTGGAGATGTCCTGGAGCTGAGATGACTGGCCTCCAACAGCCACTACCATTTTCCTTTTGCTACATATGACTCCAAGCAGAGGAGAACCTCCATCCACTGACACCTATTTATTCCAGTTTTGCCACACTTGGTCAAATGCGGTCTTGATGTTAAGGGTAGTCACTCTCACCTCACCTCTGGTGTTCAGCTCTTTTATTGATGTTCAGATCCAGACTTTTTTTTTAACACAGAGAGTGGTTCATGTGTGGAATGAACGTCCAGAGGAAGTAATGGATGTGGGTACAGTTACAACATTTAACAGACATTTGGATAAGTACATGAATCAGAAATGTTTGGAGGGATATGGGCCAAGTGCAGACAAGTGGGACTAGTTTAGTTTGGGATTATGGGTGGCATGGAGTGGTTAGACCAAAGGTTTTGTTTCTATGCAGTATGACTCTGTCACTCCATATGAATTACAGACAACAAAAACAATATATGCTGGAAATACTCAGAAAGTCAGGCAGTATTCACAGAAAAAAATAATCAACTTCATGAAATTATATTTAAAAGTTGTCAAAATGCAACTCTACTCCATCTCAATGTTACTTGCTGTATGTTGTATAAATCCTTTGCATGGTTGAGAATCTTTCTTCCACAGACTTTTGGCTTTCTTTTACCTTCTTATAGCACTCTACTGCCTGACTGACTACCACTTTCACAGCTCATTTGTCTTTCTCGAACTCTAGTGTCAGCTATTAGTCAAAACTAACTACCTTCTCCCAGAATAGAATTTGCCAGCCTAACTTGACATTGCTGACTTCAAATGAACAGGATTGTTACAGCAGCAATGAGATTAAACAGTCACTGGGATGTCAATGTGTCCATACGTGTCTTCAGGTCAGTGATTTAGATACTGCATCTGAAAACTAATATATATGTGACAGCCCTGGTATACTATGTATTTAACCCTTTGACAGCTAGGTTTTTCTCAATACAAGCAGTTTTAATAAGGTTAAACTCCCATAAATGCATAGGTGGAAATTTCAAAATATGGCACTGACCTGACATTTATCCCCAAACAAGACCAAAAGGCTATTGGTTCTTCAGTTACCTCAACCCTGAGGTGAAGGACAGAAACCTTATCTGTCTGACATCAATTATAATTTGCTCTTTTGCCATTGTAAAGTGTTCAAATCTACATCTGAGGTGTCTATCTTGTCCATATTTTGTATTCGACACTTTAATGTCATGTCAGTTCCAGGTTTTGCATTTGACGCTTAGGGCAGTATCTAGTTGTTGTCAGTGGAAGAGTTTGGAGGAGGTAACCCCCAACCCCCCAACCCTTAGATCTTCTAGCAATTGTCTTAGGGACCTTTTTCCCCCCCCAAGACTATTGACTGAATATGAGAAAATGGACACTGCTTGCAAAAGGGGAGAATGTACGTAGTGCTTGCAGCTTGGGAAAAGCAGATTTGGACATGCGGAAAGATGACAAGAGCGAGCCCTGGTCCAGCAAAGCAGCCAGTGAATTAAAGACCAATCATTGCGGTGCAGTCAACAGAAGGCAACATCAAAAAATGGAGGCTTATAAATACATCTGGCTTTGTGATTTTGGACAAATGAAGTAGAATCATGTTCCTTTGATTAATTTTATCCCTCCACTTTTCGTTTATGTGTTTGTGCATGTGTGTGTGCACATGTGTGGGTTTCTTAAATGGGGTAAAGCTTAAGTTATATAAATTCAAAACAATGCCCATTTACTTTTATTATTAAAGTTAAGAGTGTTAGAATAAATGGAGGATTTTTTTTGCTGAAGTAATCTGGTGAGATTTGCTTTCTCCTGGGTAGCTGTCAGTCACAGGTAAATTGGAATTTCCAGTAGTTTCATTAAATCTTCACATTTGTCACAACTCCAGGAATAGTGGGACTTGATTTCTACTATCACTACCTCAGTGGATCATAATGTAGGCACTTGATCAGGAACTGGCTGGGTATTGACTTCAGTGAGCAACTCTGTGCTGTATGGTCAGTCCCTTGGTCGCGCATGGATTAGTGTAGACTGAGAAACATGCCCCTCACCTCCAAGAACAACTGACAGCCTACCTGTCCTGGTTAACCAGCTGGGTAGGATGACTCTCTCTCATTTGGCATTTGCTTCAGATCAATTAGAGAAGGCCTATAAATGCTGGGCTTCCCAACAAGATCACTAAATCTTTGAATAGATTTTAAAAAGTTTCCCTTTCACCTTTATGCCTCAATTTCATTTTAAGACTGACATTAGGGTCACTTGTTTGAAGGATATTTCCTGCTGTCTTTCACCAATATGTTATTCTTCAGGTTCTTTAATACATCAGTGCAAATACTTCACTTTATCCTTAAATTCTTTTTATTGATTCTATTTTCCTTTCTAATTCAATTATTCTGACACTGAAAGAATAAACCAGCATTTATATTGTAGCAAGATAAGGTCTGGGATGTTAACAGAAGCTTGTCCATACCAATGTCACAATCCCTTGTCTAGGAAGGCCTCACACTGATTTTCTCACACTTCTTCTGAGATACACACTGGGAAAAACATGATGCACTTTTAGCTCCAGTAAAGAATTTCATAATTGAGTCTTCCAAGGCAGCAAAGATGATTGTGAAGACAATTCTGGAGGCAAGAAAATAAGGATTTCCCTCCCTGAGGAGGCAGGAAATTCTCTACCCACAGGTAGTGGTATCTCTTCCAAACTTGCTCCTCTGTAGACAATGACATCTTGGGATCATCATCATCAGAAATTAGGAGTGCACCATCATTAATAATAGAATGAATTTGAGGATTCAAAGCAATTGATGCTCTTGGACACATACATGATGGTTTGCATCCATAGGATATTCCTGCAAAATATTCTGATCTGCAGACCTAAACAATAGTTCAACATGAGGGTCATGTATTTCCTTTACAAAAGCCTCACCAGCAATATGAAGGGTAGCTGGAGGCAGAATCTCTTCAGATAGTTGCTGCATAGCTAACACTTCCATCTGATGCTCTTGGAATCTCTTTAACGCAGGATGGTTTTTGTGCAGTCTTGTACTGCAATAGGAGTACTTCCATTTGTGAGACCATTTCTAATCTGTGAATCTCTCTGCATGGCTTCCTGTGTGACTGCTAAGACTAGACTTTTAGTTCAGCAGCTCTTTTAAGTATTTAGACTTCTTCAACGCTTCTGTAATTTTAATAAGTTCAAGCTCCATTTGACACTCAGCTTTAAGCTTCCCAAAGGTTTCCTTCAACTCGAGAAGCTCTAGTTTGTACCTTTGCTGTTTCAGTAAAAAGAAACTAGAGTACTCCCACGGGGTATTGATGAGATTCAGTTGCAGACTTCAGCTGTCACTTATGCCAATTAACAATCTCTGAACATTCAATATTGCCTCAATCCAATTTGGACTTCAGCATTTTACTTTCCATGGATAGATATTCATTGGTTGCTTGCAATTGTTGAAATACATTTTGGTGGGCTACCTCATCTTGATATACATGCAACAATGTGCAAAGATTATGCTCCATACGGTTGATTTCTGCTAATGAGATGGGTAACACTGCCTTGAACATAAGGCATAGGAGTCAAAGAAAACCATTCAGTTCATTGAATCATTGTGGCTGATCTGATAATCCTCAACTCCACTTACCCACCTTTCCCCCATAACTCTTGATTCCCTTGAATCTATCTCAGCCTTAAATATTCCTAATGACACAGTCTTGACAATCTTCTGTGGTAAGGAATTCCACAGATTCACTACACTCTGGGAGAATAAGTTCCTCATCACTGCCTTAACGGAGGGAGCCCTTACTTGGAAATTATGCCCTTTGGTTCTCGATGCTCCCACATGGGAAACAGCCTTTTAGCATCTACCTACTCAAGCCTCCTAAGAAGCTTATATGTCGAACAAGATTGCCTCTCATTCTACTCAACTTCCCCTGCACACCCAGGGGCAGCCTAGTGAACATTCTCTGGACTGCCTCCAGTGTCAGTTTATCTTTTCTTAGATAAGGGGAGCAAAACCATTCACAGTATTCTCAGAATGACTTAACTGGAGTCTTGTATACTTTTAGCAAGACATCACTATTTCTATATTCCATTCCCTTTTTGAGAAAGGCGAACAGTACATTTGTCTTCCCTATTACCTGCTAGATATCTGTGATGCATGCAAAGGAAGCCCCGAAACCCTCTCTGCTGCAACTTCCTACAATCCTTCTCGGTTGAAATTACATTCAGTTCCTCTATTCTTCTGCTAAAAGCATCACCTCACATTTTCCCACATTATATTCCAGCTGCCAAGATTTTGCCCACTCTCTTAACCTGTCTGTATCTCTCTGGAGATTCTGTATCATCATTACCACTGACTTCTCAATTACGTTGTGTGACATCTGCAAACTTGGCGATAGCCCATTCACTTCCCTCATCCAAGTCATAGAGTCATAGAGATGTACAGCACGGAAACAGACCCTTCGGTCCAACCTGTCCATGCTGACCAGATATCCCAACCCAATCTAGTGAAACATGAACCATGAAACATGGCAGGACAATGCAGGCATAATCATGAGGCGATTCAGGCTGTGAGAATAACCCATCACTTTCTTTTTCCCTGACCCTAGGCCTCTTGGCTCTGAAGTAGGGACACTACCACTACATAAGAACCCCTTCCCTTTTTATCTTTATTTTTGTTCTCCTTGTACTCTTTATGTTTCTTATATCCATTTGTCTTAAAAAAAACTATTCAGAGATGTTGCGACACACCTCGGGACGGGTGGGACTTGAACCTGAGCGTCCTGGGTCAGAGCTAGGGACATGACCACTACATCACAAGAGCCCTTCCTCTTTTGCTTTTTTTAAGTTCTTTATTTCTTATATCCAGAGATGCTGAAGTCCAATGAGCATCACCTATTCTCAATCAACTCTGGAATAAGCTAACCTGTTTCAACCTTAAAGGAGTCTGCATTGCCAATTCTGACAACACTTGACACTGGATCCAATTTAAAATTAGTTTTCCAGCCATTAACTATGATACTTGCACATCAGAATTCATCTTTTGGGTCTGTACAATCAGGGGACTTGAAATCCTACGGTCAGCCTGTTATATCCCCCAGCGAGAACGCTTCCTGTTCCTTATTATCCTCTAATGCACAGACACATACAAATTGTTGTGGTCTGTTTTTAACTTTTTGTGTTGCTGATCCATCTTATGATCTCTCTCGGCACTCCTGACCCTCTGTAATACTGGCTGGGCATAGCTCTCGCTGATGGGGTCCCTTGAAGGCATCAACCACACCTTGTTTCTTTCAAAACTTTGCTGTTGGACTTTACGTGTGCCTTTATATTTGCCATTTCCCGAAAGACTTTAAAATTGCAGTAATCCCTTATTCACTGTGGGCAATTGATCTTTCCAGTTTGTTGTGGTTCCTGCTTCACCCACAGCTTCCTGTCACTGTTGGGCTCCTCTTTGGGCTTGCCTCCACTTCTGAACATCAACAACCTTTATTAAGTAAAACTACAGACAGAAGATGGTAAGGTAGGGCATCTCCAGAACCCATCAGACCCAGGGTCCACATAATTTGACATCATCCTGACGATACCTCCAGGGCTTGGTATCCCCGCTGGACACGTGTAATTACACACGCTGTCTCATACCCTACACCTGTATAAATAAATGCTAAATATTACCTGGATGTTGTTTTTATTAGACATACAGAAACAAGAAAAAAAACCTACTTTTAATTAGAAGGAACTTTAATTGATTAATAATTGCCTCAATTAGTGTTCCAATGGTGAATTGAGAATGTTGCTTTGAAATTATTTGCACACTCCCTGCACTCCTCCTCTGTTGGTTATTCAGAATTGCTGGAGAACAGAATCTTTACAATTAAAAGCATTTGTCCATTACAATTGACCAATTCTATTCGAACCCCCCGATGAAAGCTAACGTGTTTGAAACACAGCAAGATTTGAAGTTACTCTTTTCTCACTGTTTTAAGCTGATTTCTGTAATAAATCACCAGCGACCTCGTGCAAGTTTGGTAATAATACTGGGGACGGGATGGGGTGAGATTGACTTCTGAACGAAGTCAGTCAGGGTTAAGGCAACATTGAAGTAGGAATTGGATTCAGGCTGCCACATTGCTTAACATTTGCATGTGAGGCAGGAATTAAGGCAAACTCATGAATATGAATGAAGCAGAGGTGCACCGCATCAGCTGCTACTTCCTGAAAAGCCTTTAATAATTAAACGCTACCTCCTTTCAACCGAGGGGGATTCAGCAAAGCAAGTAAATCCTGAATGTGAAAACATCTTCATCATTGGACAATATCAAAATTTCAACGGTTATGAAGCGGAAACCTTGCAGCATCTTCTTGGCAAAGAAACTACTGCCGCTGTCTTATTGTACCTATTAATATTGCATTTGTATAACAGTGATGACTTCTAAACAAGGTGATAGAAAAATAGAAAATAGGAGCAGGAGGAGACCATTTGGCCCTTCGATCTTGTTCCGCCATCCAACTCAGCATCATATTCCCAATTTCTCTCCAGATGCCTTGTGCCTGTGGTATCTAAAATATTATCAGTGTCTTTCTTGAATATAGTCGGTGACCCGGCCTCCTTCTGTCATCACAAATTCCACAGGTTGCCCATCCTCTGGGTGAAGAAATTGGTGTCAGAGCAGCTGGTGACATCAAAACCAACATGGCCTCTAACTTTGTTTACAGCTGCATAGAACTCCAAGGTCCATGCATGGCAGTGAAGTCCCGCACTGAAAGTCACCACCGCAATTGGCGTTGGCACTTCACGTGCCATGTGCGGACCCTCAGAGCGCAGCTTTGAGGGAATGCTGTTTGAAACCCAGTGAGAGAAGTAATTCCTCTCCACGTCAGTTGAGGTGTTATGTTGTCATTGCCTAGAAGAGATTTGATGCCACCTTGCAACACAATTCTAAAAAGATACTTTGCATTTATATAGGTGCCTTTCACCACCAGATATATCCCAAAGTGCTTTGCAATCATTGAAATACTTGAAAAATGTAGTCACTGTTGTAATGTAGGCAACAATTAAATTTTAAAATACTTATACAAACTTTAACTACATTTGGTTACGTCACACTGCACTCAAAGCAAACTTCAGTGAATAACTGCAGTTCAGGCAGCATCCGAGGAACTGCTGTGCTTTTCCAGCACCACTCTAATCTAAACTCTGGTTTCCAGTATCTGCAGTCATTGTTTTTACCTTCAGTGAACAACTGAAAGGCTGTCATTCTTTTCTGTACCTGCTCCAAATTACACTCCCTAGCTACTTACTCTATCCCTCCACCTGCCACAATCTGAAACCAACTTCCACAATCTTGGTGACATACTTGACCTCTCGATGAATTTTGGCTCATCACTAAGACAGCCTACATTATGACGAAGGATCACAACCCTGGATCACCTATGAGCATGTTGAACTTTTAATGACAATGTGTTTTCTCAAAAGGAGACCTACAGCTAAAACAAATGACTAGCTTTGAACTATAGGGAGAGGCTGAACAGGCTGGGGCTGTTTTCCCTGAAGCGTCTGAGGTTGAGGAGTTACCTTTATAGAGGTTTACAAAATCATGAGGGGCATGGTAGGATAAATAGGCAAAGTCTTTTCTCTGGGGCCGGGGAGTTCAGAACTAGAGGGCATAGGTTTAGGGTGAGAGGAGAAAGATATAAAAGAGACCTAAGGGGCAACTTTTTCACCTTACAATTGTAACATTTCAGAGGCATTTGGATGGGTATACGAATAGGAAGGGTTTGGAGGGATATGGGCTGGGTGCTGGCAGGTGGGACCAGATTGGGTTGAGATATCTGGTCAGCATGGATGGGTTGGACCGAAGGGTCTGTTTCTATGCTGTACATCTCTATGACTCTATGACTGATAATGTAAATTATGAGCAATGTAATTCAATGACTGTCTGGAAGGCCTGTGTGGTGTATCCTCAGCCTCATGGGAGATACTGGAATGTCACACCTGACAGGTGTCAAGGAAAGATCAAAGAGAATGACTTTCAATAGGGTCAAATGCACCCAAACATAACATGGGGCAAAGAGAGCAGGCTGGGTGGAAGACATTTTGTGTCTTCCCCTTTCAAGAATAGACAAGAATAAGGGTTAAAAACCACATTAAACCCTGATGTGTGTGTGCTACTGGGAGAAGATGCAAAAATCCCGAGTAATCCTTGCATTGTTTTTGTTGCTGTTTATGAAGTACTTTCAGATGTTTTAACATGATAAGTTTCAAAATAAGCCCTTGTATATCAGAACTGGGGAAGAGCCACTGCTGGCTTCCAGGGCAGGAGGTTTTCTTTGTAGTAGTAAGATAGTGGAGGTTGAATTCACTAGATCCAATCTTCAGGGAGGATCCACTTTTTGCTTGGATTGCCAACAACAGAGCCCCCAAAAAGCATTCCACTTACACCAGTATATAAGCTGAATACATGTAGTATTATTTTCCAACTTGCACCCAACACTTTCACAAAATGTGTGCTGCATCAGAGATAATGGAGCAGTGAAGGAAATGTTGAGTGCTTTACATTACTTTATTGTCGAGGTTACCACATAAAACCACATGGGTTCTATGCAGAGAGGGAACGTTTCAATTTGTCTGTGAAGGCATGACAATTTATTCCGATATTTACAGTTTACAGATATTACATCTTGGTTTTCACACTATTTAACAGAAAGGAATTGAAGTTAATTCATGGCAAATTATCAGCTCTCTTGACTTCTAGTTTACAAGGTTTCTCCAGCCGACTAGCTACGTCACTCATTATTATCTACCAAATACAGTATTTCACCTCCCAGTTCAAATTAGCATAGAAAACAGAGCCTATTTATTACCGTAATTAATCTGTATTACTATAAAATTCCAAATACCAAAGACTTTCCTATTCATAATCATTTCCCAAGACATTTAAACAGAATAAAAGCCCTTTTGTCTCACAATATCTCCACATTGCAGCATCTCAGTCAATTCTAATTGTAACCTTGAAAACACATTTTTGAACTCTCTAGCTATAAGTCAATCTTTGAATCCATTCCAGCCAATGAACAACCAAACCATATTCGTGGCTTATTCCACCCCATCTAGCATCTCTTGGTACTTTCAGTCCCTCTTCAACAGCTGCACCACATCTTTGGCTTATAGAGTTCCTTTCCTTCCCTCTTCACTGGAGAGGATGAGTTCAATGAGGCCACGTATTTAGATACTGCAGAAATTACTTAGGTAAATTTTAAAATGGAAATGATCTCTGTTGCAATAAATTACTTCTCACCTGACATGGGATATGCTTTTCCCGTCCTAGATATCGCACTTGCTCATTTTGTCACTGCGTCGTTCTGCACACACCAATGTATAGATGCTTTGGAAAACTGAAGTAGCCATTGAGATTGAGCAGAAACATGTTTCTGCTCAACCACCACTTGAAGACTGATGGACTCTCTTCAAGCTATTTTTTTTCTCCTTATTCTTAAAGTATTCAAAATGGTGCCGTTTTGAGTTGACAAATGAAAGCTTTTCACTGTATCCTTCCTGTAAAATAAACGTGACAATAAAATGAAAATCACTTGTCTCCAAGTGGAGGGCACCTAATAATCCTAGCAGGATACCCAGTCAGTTTCCCCTGGGTGGGGATAACTCCATGTGGGAAATGCATACACCCAGGGTGAAGTCAACCGCCTCTGGGTTGCCACAATATCAAGCAACCCAACCAGCCTCCAGCCTGGAAATGAGTTGTTCCATAGGGATGAGATGGGCCAACACAAAACAGCAGCGGTCTGGGCTGGTTTTACTGCAGCCTAGAGATGCACTTCTGTTCTTCCCAGCCTTGCACAAACTTACTGGTTGGTGCCTCCACAGCGAGAGCTTGCACATTCAGCCCTGCAAAACCCTAAAATGGCAACTGGGGTCCTATTGGATGTAAGAGGATGCGAAATTACATATTAAAATGTGTCATATCTGGCCACCCATTAGCAGTCCCAGGGGAAAGTTATCACAGCAATAGCAATGACAAAAATCATTAGGCTGGCAAGATGGACATTTTGCAAGGGCCTACAAACAACAGAGGATGAGTTAACCAAATAATGGTTTCATGATGCAGATTGATGAATACATTTTAGCCAAGACACCAGGATGAATTCCCCTGCTATTGTTATAAATAATAAACCCACCACAAGCTATTAACCCAGCCAAAGGGTTTGACCTGGAAGTGGTGGCAATTGGGAGGGTACTTTATTGTGGAGGAGGAGCACTCCAGCATCATGTGGAGAGATAAGTAACTTAGCGTCTTTGTTGTAAGCAATTTGTCAGATTGGTTTTCTCTGAGTTAGCTAATCTTGGAGAAACGACTCCAGAAGGCTTTAGGCCCCACACCTAATGCAAACAATCCTAAGTGTGGGTAAAGAATTTCTGACTATTCTCCTAATGGCTTGTCATATGCATGCACTTGCAAGTCATCATTTTGAGGCCTCAGGTGCCCATACAACCGGCCAAAAACATGTGTTGTACATTCAAATGTTGCACAGCACCCATTTATCAGGTACCGTATGGAGCTGAAGGCCCCAAAATGTCAAGCTCATAAGTTATACGTCAATCACATTTTTTTATGACTCTAAATGGTAAAGGAGCTTTTTCATTTGCCCTATCTGAACAATTCTGTAACAACCAAACAAAAAAATTGAATACTGCTTGCATGGGACTAATTCCCATATTCAACACTCACCTGACCATTGATTCTTGTATAATATCTGAATTGGCTGGTGCCACTTCAGTGATTGGATTACAATAAATACATGAAAAGACCAACACAACAAAAATAACCTGATTAAATAATCACAGACATTCATACAGGCACAAGGCACGTTGGAATACTGACTTGCAATATCTCAAAATTACAAACACAGTGCCTTTTTAAAGACTGATCGCATTTTAAAGCTACGGTTAAGCCACTGACTAAGCATCATTTCCCACAATTCATGACTCATTCATAGGAGAGAAACTGTGCCTTCTAGCATTTAATTGTTCCATTATTTCCCTGATTAGGCCTGAATGGACTCAATACTGTTACCGCAGTGTTCTTGTCAGTGTGTCAGTGACTCCTTCATATTGCAGAAGCATTTCATGCGAAAGCACGCTGTCATGCACTGGGACTGATGGTTGCCATGGTACCCAAACCATTTATAATCCACAGAACCAGGGGCAGCAAGAGAAGACTCTGAATATTTCTGCCAACAGCTGGGCACTTGAGCCTCAGTGCAGAATGAAGCCCATCACCACCTTTTCAATGAGCATCAGGAGGGGCGCCAGAGGCTATCCTTGCTGGCAATGCCCACATCCCACATTCCTAGCATGTAGTAAGAGGGTGAAACACTGGGTATGGTCCAGCATGGAAGGCCTTACCTTTTTGAAGAATGCATATCAACAGAGAGTGTAAAACCTGCACCATCTGGTGATATTTTTATAGGTTTTTTTTTAAATCAACCTGTTCAGGAGTACACTGATACATCTCTGCAACAGGTGAGACTTGAACCGAAGCTTCCTGGCTCAGGGGTGGGACACTACCACTGTGCTACACGAGCCATATAGAATTACAGGCTGTAAAATAGTTATGATTCTTAAGTGATTGCCGAAGCAACAGCTAAAATGCAGTGTTGGGGAAGCCAAAGGAGTCTTTTTCAGGGGAAAGGGCTGCTCATAGAGTCATAGAGCTGTACAGCATGGAAACAGACCCTTCAGTCCAACCCGTCCATGCCGACCAGATATCCCAACCCAATCTAGTCCCACCAGCCAGCACCCAGCCCGTATCCCTCCAAACCCTTCCTATTCATACACCCATCCAATTGCCTCATACCCCCCAGCCCAGAAAGAAAGAGTCCAGCAGGCTAATGGACCAGAAAGAGGCCTACTCCACAGCCATAGTGCACTACAGGGCAGGCTAAATTCCCCAATCAGAGAACTTCACTCCTCACTGGGGAGGTGATCCCACCCTGATTGATTGGCAGCTCCAGCAACACCAGAACTTGGTACCAGGCGCTGCTGGTACTGCAGGCAGGCCCACAAAATAAGACAGCATGGATTCTGCTGGGAGGTATGTCTGGGGTTTTGGTTTTAGGAGGATTTGAAAAATTTAGCAAAGGGTATTTTTCAGAGCAGGGGCAGGGGAAGGAAGGGATGCTATCTTCAAATAGGGTGCCATTGGCATCTACTTGACAATATGGAAAATTGTCAATGTTGCAACTGTACTGGAACTGGAGATGCAGCATGTTCTGGAGCACATGTCTTCAGTATTATGTCTGGAACATTGTCAAGGCCTGTAGCCTGTGCAGCCTCATCAGCCATTTCTTGATATCACACAGAGTAAATCAAATTGGTTGAATATTGGCATCTGTGACCAGGAGACGGCTGAGATGGATCATCCACTTGGTACTTCTGCTTGAAGATGGATGAAAATGCTTCAGCCTTATCTTTTGCATTGTTGGGCTCCCCATTCCTTTCTCGAGACCTTGTAGCGGTTTGATAGAACTGAGAGGCTTATTAGACCATTACAGAGGGCCTGGCCACAATGTTGCATGCATTTCCATCAGTCTGGAGTGGATCAGAGTGAAATGGATGATTTTTTTATACAATACATGACAATGGGGTGGCACGGAGACTCAGTGATTAGCACTGCTACCTCACAGCACCAGGGACCTGTGTTCGATCCCAGCCTCGGGTCACTGTCTATGTGGAGTTTGCACATTCTCCCCATGTCTGTGTGGGTTTCCTCTGGGTGCTGCGGTTTCCTCCCACATTCCAAAGATGTGCAGGTTAGGTGAATTGCCCATAGTGTTCAGGGATGTGTAGGTTGGGTGTGTTAATCAGAGGAAATGTAAAGCAATAGAGTAGGGAAATGGGTCTGGGTGGGTTACTCTTTGGAGGTTCGGTATGGACTTGTTGGGCCAAATGGCCTGTTTCCACACTGTAGGGATTCTATGATGCAGTTATAACTAGCAAGGCCTCCTGTTATGGGAATCATGGTGATTCAGTGGTTAGCACTGCTGCTTCACAGTGCCAGGGACCTGGGTTTGATTCCAGCCTCGGGTAACTGTCTGTGTGGAGTTTGCATGTTCTCCCTGTGTCTGCATGGGTTTGCTCTGGGTGCTCTGGTTTCCTCCCACAACTCAAAGATGTGCAGGTTAGGGTGGATTGCCCACAGTGTTCAGGGATGTGTAGGTTAGGTGCATTAGTCAGGGGTGGATATCGGTCTGAGTGGGTTACTCTTCGGAGGGTCAGTATTGACTTGTTGGGCTGAAGGGCCTGTTTCCACACTATTGAGATTCTAATTCTGGCTAGATATTCATCATTAGCCTCGCCTTTAATTCCAGATTTTATTGAAATCAGATTTCACCATCTGCCATGATGAGATTTGAACTCGTGTCCCCAGAAAATTAGCTTGGAGGTTCTGGATTATCAGTCCAGTGACATTACCACTACCTCTCTTAGTTTAAGGGTCTCAGCCCCCTGCCACCACTGGAATTAATCCAGCTACAAACAAGCCTGTTGGCATGCTTCATTCACAATAGCTGTGACCTTGCAGACTCGGGAGGAAGAGTGCTTGCTCAAACAAATACAACCAGTGCCTGAACGAGAAACTGGACTTCAGTCAGCGGTTCCCCTCTGTGAATCATCCCCTACCCCACGTTCCCCTGCAATCCCTGACATAAGAATCACTATGCTCCATCATTTACCTTTGTCTTGGACCCTCCAGAATCTTGGTCCTTCTGGAGTGCTCTTCCAGCAGCAGCCTCCGTGGCGCTGTTGAGCACAGTTCTTGTCAGATGCCAGCAACTCTCACAGGGCACGCCCAGATGGACCTTCCCTGGAAAAGGTGGTAAGGGGTCGCTCACTAGCTCTCCAGTTGGCAAACAAGACCTCTGACATCGTAACAACCGTGTCTTTTTATTTCTCTGGGCAGCACAGTGGCTCAGTGGTTAGTAATACTGCCTCACAGGGCCAAGGGACCCGGACATGATTCCAGCCTTGGACAACTGTCTGCCTGGAGTTTGCACAGGTGACAAAGGAGCAGCGCGCCAAAAGCTTGCGATTTCAAATAAACCTGTTGGACTATAACCTGGTGTTGTGTGATTTCTGACTTTGCATAAATGGAGATGTAGCCTCCAACTAGTAGCTGATTAGTTTGTGGACTAGTGACCAGTTATTGATGACAAAGGCCCTCCACCTGCCAACAACTAATATGATAGGTTCTCAGGTAGTTGAACAGCCTGGGCCTGTGAACTAGATCGGATCTATGCAAGCTCAGGAGCTATTTTTGTTCTCCACAGGAAAACTCACTTTGAGCCTGAATAAATCAGTTTATTTTTCCTTCAGAAGTTGCTGCAAGTAGTGGCTTTTAGTTAAAAGAGTCTCTGACTTATTATCAGTGAAACAGTCATTCTGTGAATCCTGTAAACTAGTGGAAGCATCCAGAGAAGGAAGACTGAGAAACAGCATTCTTATTAGGACAAGAATTATCTCAGCAGATCCTGTGAATGGGGACTGCTGAACAGCTTTCCCAGATTTTCCTCTACCCATAACATCCTTCTTTTTCCCCTGCATGTGGTGACAGGGAGCTTATAAGGGGATTAGAGTTCTAACCAATAGACTTTTATGTCAACGGTTCATAATTGTTTCACCAGAGTCTATTTACAAGTAATAACTAGTCATTCTTGTTAAGTACAGTAACCTGGTCTGTGCTTTCTGTCAACTTGGATCTGAAAGACAACTAGATTGGGGAATTCTATGTAGTTTAAAATCCTTAACTTTTGTGACAACTCCAGGAACAGTGGGGCTTAATTTCCTGCGCACCACCCTCGTGAGCTATGACTGACTCAACAAGGTTCTGTCTCACATTTTTATTCAAGGCAAAAACAGATATCTGATTCCTTACATAGATATGTCATAGTTTGTGCGAAGATTTGTAGCTCGGGTGCTGGTTGTTGTGGTTCTGTTCGCCGAGCTGGAAGTTTTTGTTGCAAACGTTTCGTCCCCTGGCTAGGCGACATCATTAGTGCTTGGGAGCCTCCTGCGAAGCGCTTCTTTGATGTTTCCTCCGGTGTTTATAGTGGTCTGTCCCTGCCGCTTCCGGTTGTCAGTTTCAGCTGTCCGCTGTAGTGGTTGGTATATTGGGTCCAGGTCGATGTGTTTGTTGATGGAGTTTGTGGATGAATGCCATGTCTCTAGGAATTCCCTGGCTGTTCTCTGTCTGGCTTGCCCTATGATAGTAGTGTTGTCCCAGTCGAATTCATGTTGCCTGTCCTATATAGTGTTTAGTGCAGTCCTTGCATAGTATTTTGTACACTACATT
>NC_057752.1:3886217-3894799 GCF_004010195.1 Chiloscyllium plagiosum
ACTAATGTAGTGTACAAAATACTATGCAAGGACTGCACAAAACACTATATAGGACAAACAGGAAGACAGCTAACAATCCGCATACATGAACATCAACTAGCCACGAAACGACACGACCAGCTATCCTTAGTAGCCACACACGCAGACAACAAGCAACATGAATATAACTGGGACAACACTACTATCATAGGGCAAGCCAGACAGAACAGCCAGGGCAGCTATCCTTTGTAGCCACACACGCAGACAACAAGCAACATGAATTCGACTGGGACAACACTACTATCATAGGGCAAGCCAGACAGAGAACAGCCAGGGAATTCCTAGAGGCATGGCATTCATCCACAAACTCCATCAACAAACACATCGACCTGGACCCAATATACCAACCACTACAGCGGACAGCTGAGACTGACAACCGGAAGCAGCAGGGACAGACCACTATAAACACCGGAGGAAACATCAAAGAAGCGCTTCGCAGGAGGCTCCCAAGCACTGATGATGTCGCCTAGCCAGGGGATGAAACGTTTGCAACAAAAACTTCCAGCTCGGCGAACAGAACCACAACATAGATATGTCATACCATTCATTTATCCCATGTCACATTGGTTACCCTGAAGAGTATAACCAATGGTGAGAATCCTTGGTGTAAGCCATTGACTGTGTTCCTCTAAAATAAAGACACTTCGACACATTGCAGGCAATTTTAACCAAACCAATTCATTGGGATAGTGATGGAATCAGAGACAATGCTGCTTTTACAACCCACTTGGTTTTCGTTTTTCTTGATAAAGCTGGAATAAGTCACAAATATAACAGATAGCTATCAACTCATGTGTCATTTATTCTCTCCTGCTTTCCACCTTATCCTGTCTCTTCGCATTCCCTGCCTCTGTACTTGTCATCAACTTGAAATGTTAACTTTTCTCTTGCCACCAATGCCACCTGGCCTGCTCAGAGTGTTTCCAGTATTTTCTGTTGTTATGATTCCAGCTGATGTTAATATTGGACACATCAGATCCCAGAGTGAAATCTGGCTTGTTAGATAATGAAACTTTTTTTTTTGGTATGGAGGTCAGTTACTGAACACATTCACAAGAGGCTGCCAATGTACTTTGAGCACAAAGCATAAAATGCGTATTAAATCAGAAGAAGATGAACTATATTACACAAGACAAAACAAAAGTTTGTTTAATATCTGCAGAACTATTCAAACTCAGCTCATCACTTCTAGGTCGTAAAACCTCATAAAGCAGGCACCACTCACAGAACGAAACTACACATGTCTTCCCCTTCTTAACATGCAAAATATAAAGTCTAAATTCAACTTAAAGTTATACATCAATCTTAATGTTTTTACATCAAGGAGATGTTGTATTATTTTGGTCCCAAACTTAAGGAATATGAGTTTGATAAATGCAAGGCTTCATTCTGCATCACAAATAATTTAAAGGGTCATATTGTGTGGAGTGTAAATGTGGTGTTCCACATACTCCTGTGAATTTTGAATCAAGTGAGTTAGGTTAAAATTACCCCCATGGCGCAAAATAAAGTAATACAAGGTATATTGCAAACCCTGAGCATGCTACACATGCTCAACCATGCTTTAAATCGTAAATTGTGGGGAAAGTGAATTATTAAACTGTAATCTGCTGGTGAACACAAATAGAGCTAGGAGATGGTCTGAATCAAAACAATGAAAAATATTTCAATAGTATTGCATCATTGTCTGCTATAAATTCTGAATAAATGAACATGTTGTGCAAGCACAGTGAATGCATGTATAAAACCCTCCCTCGCTCATCGTGTACTTCCTCATTATATAGAATTCCTGTAACCATGCTATTCCTGACTCAGGCATAAATCATTTCAAGTTAATGGTTTTCACTGCACAGCACACCAAGTGCTGTCAAACTGCTGCCTAATTTCATTCAGAGGCAGCAAAATACAGTGAATGCCTAATCTTTTACACAATCATATACTTTAGTAAAGGACCACATTTGGAATAATGGCCTTGTACTACAATAAAGCCTTTACAAGGCTATATGGCTGAACAGACTTAGGCAAAAGGAAAGATGAGGTCAGCTGGCCGAGATGCATTTCCTACTTTTATGCAGAGTTTGTGGAAATTCCAAAGGGAACAGTGACCATCAGTCCACATTGTTTAACACCAGTTTGCCATTGTGCTGAGACACAAAGGTCCCTCCGGGTTCAACTTATAATAAGACTCCTAAGGAAATGGGTTCGCAACCATGATGGAAAATCACAAGTTTCTAACATAGGAACAGGAGTTGGCCATTCAGCCCCACAAGCCTGCTCTATCATTCAGTGAGGTCATGGTTGATCTGTGGCCTAACCCTTCATAGCTTTGCTTAATCTCAGAGTAGGCCCTTTAGTGCTAGAATCCCCAACCAGTGGAAATAGTTTATCTTTCATAACCCCGTCTTTTCCTATTAATATTTTGAAGAGTTTGATCAGATCACCCCATAACCTTCTAAATTCTAGAGAAAACAGATCTACTTTGTATTATCTCTCCTCATAATTTGAAGTCAGGTATCATTCTTGTAAACCTATGTTGTACACCCTCCAAAGCCAGTATATCCTTTCAAAGGTGTGGTGCCCAGATCTGCTCTCAGTAGTCCAAGTGAGGTCTAACCAGAGTTTTGTATATCTGCTGCATAATGTACTCCACCCTCTCGATATAAAGGCCAGCATTCCAATAGCTTTCTTGATTATTTTCTGTACTTGTTCATGACCTTTTAAAAGATCTATGTGTCTGAACCTCAAGTCTCTTTGGACATCCATGTCAGTTAACTTCAGCCCATCTAGGAAGTACCCCGATCTATCCATTCTTGGTCCAAAATGGATAACCTCACATTTGCTTACATTGGATTCCATATGACACAGTTTTGCCCATTCATTTCGTCCATGAATATCTCTTTGTAATTTTATGCTATCATCTACACTGTCTATAATGTCACTAACTTTGTGTCATTAGCAAATTCGGATATACTGTATGACTTTCTATACCAGTATTCAAGCCGTTAATAAATAACATGAATATTTGAGGTCTGCAGTCACCTTCAGAACTGGAGATCCACAGGCACCAGCTACCTAATGGTCCCTCAGCTAATAGCTCAGTTTTCTACATGTCCATCTATCTTCAAAGCCATATGTTCCAACTACATTCATATCTATCACATTCCAAATCCCTTCTAGAGATTGCTACCCAAGTCCTATAATCCTTGTAAACCAGTTTCCTGTGAGAACTCTTCATCTGGCATCACTAACTTGGTGGACAAGCTTTTAACCTTCTCAATTCTACACCCTGAAACCCCTTCCATTTCGTCCATTCACCTTGGAACATGTTAGCATATTAAAAGGTGTTATGCAAAGACATTGTTGTTTAGCATAATGCCACTTGTGCAGCTAACCGCTCCGCAAGACAAAGAGACCAATAATGAGGGATCACAAAGGTAGAAGAGAAATTGCATTCTCAATTTTCTGTGCACTTTTGGAACTATTACAATGCCAGATCTAGCGAGTGCCTGCTGCAGTAGACACAGAATCCCACTCAAAGCACATCTGGCACAAAAACTTATTTTAAGACCAGATGTGGCCTCTTAACTTGCACAACTGGACTGCACATTATGTATTGAAAAAGGAGAATATACATCAGTAATGGGGGCAAGAGCGCAGTTTTCATTCAGATCATCTAATCATAAGAACAGGAGGAAACCTTTCAAGCTGATTCCATCATTCAATGAGACAATAGCTGATCAGTATCTGAACTCCAGCTACCTGGCTTGACTGCATTTCGCTGAAATCCCTTATTCAACAAAAATCTCTTGATCTCATTTTCAATTGACCTTCAGCCTCATCAGCTTTTTGGAAGGAAAACGCTCCTGATTTCCACTTGCCTTCCATGTACAATCCTTTCTGACATCATCTTGAAATGCCTGGCTTTAATTTGAAGATGAAAGGTTGAAGCACATTGACACTTTCGGAGTCTTGCGCACCACTGTGGCCGCCTCAGTGCTAATGTTTAATGAACAGAAATGAATACTCCGCTTCTTATTCACCACAACGTTTTCAAATAATATGTACCGTTCAGGACCTTTTGTCTCATAAACAAAAGAAATTGGCCGTATTATTTTAAAATGGGTTACAACAAAGGATGAGATTTTAACTCACTCAAAACCCATTTATATAGAGTTACAAACTGGAACCCCTTGCTTGGTGGTCATACATTTCCAAATAATTTTGAGATGTTTATCATGTCAACAAATGCAAAATAAATTGCTCAAAGGATAATAATATAAAAGACTAAGAATACACAGTACACAATGATTTATATTTTCCATCTTGTAAAGTCAGAGAGCACGAAAGAAGATTGACCCTGCTATAGGAAGGAGATTATTAAATTGGTGAGGGTTTAGAAAAGATTGACCAGGACATTGCCAGGAAGGGAGGGCTTGAAATATAAAAATTGGTTGGATAGGCGGGGACATATTTCACTGGAGCGTAGAAGGTTGAGGGGGTGACCTTCTCGAAGTTTATAAAATCATGAGGGCTTATAAAATCAAGATAAATTGAATAGCAAGCATCTTTGCCCTCAGGTGCGTCACTTCAAAACTCGGGGAAATATTTTTAAGGTGAGAGGAGAAAGTTGTAAAAAAGGACATGAGAGACAACATTATTTACACAGAGTGGTTCATGTGTGGAATGAACTGCCAGAGAAAGTGGCGGATGCAGGTACAGTTAAAATATTTAAAAGACATTTGGATAATTTCACGAATGGGAAAGGTTTGGAGGGAAATGGGCCAAGTGCTGGCAGGTGGGACCAGTTTAGTTTGAGGACATGGTCGGCATGGACTAGTTAGACTGAAGGGTCTGTTTCTGTGCTGTATGCCTCTGTGACTGTAAATTAGCTACCAACTTGAGCTACAGCTGATGCTGAGAATTAACATTAATACTAAAGATTTAGCAGGAGGTGAAAATGCAAATAAGAGAACCTAAGAGGAACTATGAGAAAAGACTAGCAGAAAACACAAAGGGAAATTCCAAAGTCTTCTGTAGACATCTAAACAGTAAGAGAGTGGTCACAGGTGGAGTAGGGCTGATCACAGACCACATGGATGCAGAGGGCATGATTGAGGTGTTAAATTAATACTTTGCTTCCGTCTTTACAAAAGAGGAGGCTGCTGCCTAGACAACAGCTTTGTGGTATTATCTCGGACTGCATATCCAAAGACCCAAGTAATGTCTGGGGACCCGGGTTCAAATCCTGCCACGGCAGTTGGTGAAATTTGAATTCAGTAAAAATCTGGAAATAAAGAGTCCAATGATGATTATGGATTGGAGGAAAACCCATCTGATTCACTAATGTCTGTTAGGGAAGGAAACTGCCATCCTTACCTGGTCGGGCCTACATGTGATTCCAGACCCATAGCAATGTGATTGACTCTCAACTGCTCTCTGGGCAATTAGGGATGGGCAATAAATGCTGCCTAGCCAGTGATGCTCTCACCCCTGAATAATTTGTTTTAAAAAGGCCACATTGACAGAATAGGAAGCTTGTCATGAGAAAGTTCAAACTTTATTAGGAAGGAAGTCTTGGATAGATTGTTGGCACTTCCGGTTGACAAAGCATCGAGATCGGATGAGATGCATCCAAGAGTTTGTGTAAAACGAGGGAAGAAATTGTGGGGACACTGGCCATAATCTTTCAGCCTTCCTTGGACTCAGGGGAGGTGCCAGAAGACTAGAGAATTGTAAACATTACAGGCATGGTCAAGAAAGATTGTTAAGATAATTGCAGCAATTACAGACTAGTCAGTTTAATTTTGGTGGTGGGGAAACTTCTAGAAGCAATTATTTGGGATAGAATTAGCAATCGCATGGAAGAAAGTGGATTGATTAGGAAGAATCAGCATGGAATTCTAAAGGGAAAATTGTGTTTAACTAACTTGCCAGAAATGTTTTGAAGAGGTAACAGAAAGGGGTGAAAAGGGTAATGCTATCGATGTGGATTTCCAGAAGTGGTTTAATAGAGTGCCAGACAACAGACATGTGAGGAAAATTATTACAAGGACAGGAGCAACATGGATAGAAAATTAACTGAGTGATAGGAAACAGAGTGTAATGGTCAATGGATACTATTTGTGCTGGAGAAAAGTTTGTAGTGGAGATCCCCAGGCCTCGATACTGGGTCTGGAGCTTGGTGTGCAGGGGACAATTTCGAAGTTTGCAAATGACACAAAACTTGAAAAATTCTGTCTTCTGAGGAAGAGTGTGGAATTTCAAAATATTTTACTCTTTAAAGAATTATCTAAGACAAGAACTCAAGATCCTAACCACCCACTTCATAAAAAGAAGCCTTTCCTTGTGTCGCCATTGCTTCATTTTCCAATCACCTTAAAGCAGCGTCCTCTGGTTGTCAAACTGTCCAACTATGGGAATAGTTTCTCCACTCTGTCCAGACCCCTCATGATATTGAACACCTCGATCAAATCTCCTCTCAACCTTTTCTTCTGCAAGGGGGAACGAGCCTAGCTTTGCCTGTCTTCACTGGTGACGATTTCCTGAATTTGTTGAACTTCTTTCATAACAACAGAGGTGTTCAAATGACTAGCGGTGGATGCCATGGAACATGCAGCCCCTCTGGCGATCCAACCTGTGCTTGCAGGGATAAATATTATTACAGAGCTTCAGAGGAAACCAGCGTACGGTAACAGAATAAGGAATACAGTTCCAGCTACATTTCCAACCCACACTCCATATCTCAGTATTACTGCATACAGGTTACTCAATGCTTTGCCATATTTAAGGAACTGTTCCTTCTGATGGGAAGGTCCTAACGTCCCAGGCGTTGCTTCATTAGTGACATTCCATCAATTGTAATGATAGATGGAATCCCTCTCCCATTTATCTCTCCACCCCTGAGGCTCCCAGCCTCATTCCTGATGAAGGGCTCTGGCCCAAAACACCGATTTTCTTGCACCTCGGATGCTGCCTGACCTGCTGTGCTTTTCCAGCAACACACTCTCAACTCTTAGGGTGATTTTCCATCTTATATGGAAAAGCCATATACACACTGTGAATACAAGGTCAAAGGCGAGAGATCCTAAGTAACTCACCTCCTGTTTCCCCGAAACCTATCTACCATCCACAAGGCACAAGTCAAGAGTGTGATGGGATACAGTCCACTGACCTGGATGGATGCAGATCCAACAATACTCAAGAAGCTTGACAGCACCCAGGGCAAACCAGCCTATCTGATTGACACCTCATCAATCACCTTCAACACTCACTCCCCTCATCACCAATACACAGTAGCAGCAGTGTGTACCATCTACAAGATGCACTGCAGTAATTCACCAAGATTCCTTCAACAGCATCTTCCAAGCTGCAGTTCCCAGCACCTACCAGATCAAGAGCAGCAAAAGCAGGCAAACACCACCCCCTGCAGGTTCCCCTCCAAGCCACTCACCATCCTGACTTGGAAATATCTCACTATCCCTTCACTGTCACTGGGTCAAAATCGTGTAACTCCCTCTATAACAGCATGGTGAGTATATCATACGAAACAAAGTTCAAGAAGACAGCTCATTGTCACCTTCTCAAAGACAATTAGAGATGGGCAATAATTACTGGGCCAGAGCCTTGAAGGGAAGGGACAAACCCATGACAAAACAATTAATTAAAAGGGCTGTCACAAGTACAAGGGGCTGAATAGCTTTAGGAGTGCTATCATTTTTGATTCTATGAATCTCCGTGATTCCCTCTTGCCTGTTTGGCATATGAAAGAACTCGGCACTCTTTGAAACGGCTGCATTGTAAATTGGAAATTTGTCTAACTTCACCTGCAGGCAATAGTCCCTGTCAACACAGCACGTGAGCAGCAGAACCCACACTGCACGCCTCTCATCTGCTGCTCCCAACCTCACTGTGGCTGGAACCTTCGGCAGAGTTTGGAATAAATTAACAGCACAGGTGTACAAGTCTAATTATAACCCATTACCCCTGAATCATTATCTGCTACAGAGATCTTCATAAAATTAATTTTGTATTTGCTTTCAAGCCCTACAGCCACATAGCTGTGTATAATTTGATTTTACTTGGTTTCAAAATAAAAACGAGCATTCATTCATTTCAGGAGAAAGTGAGGACTGCAGATGCTGGAGATCAGAGTCGAGAGTGAGGCGCTGGAAAAGCACAGCAGGTCAGGCAGCATCCGAGGAGCAGGAAAATCGACATTCGGGCATAAGCCATTCCTGATGAAGGGCTTATGCCCAAAATGTCGATTCTCCTGCTCCTCAGCTGCTGCCTGACCTGCTGTGCTTTTCCAGCGCCTCACTCTCGGTTCATTCATTTCAGGAGAAAGTGAGGACTGCAGATGCTGGGGATCAGAGCTTAAAAATGTGTTGCTGGAAAAGCGCAGCAGGTCAGGCAGCATCAAAGGAGGAGAATCGAAGTTTCAGGCATAAGCCCTTCTTCAGGAATGAGGAGGGTGTGCCAAGCAGGCTAAGGTAAAAGGTAGGGAGGAGGGATTTGGGGGAGGGGCGTTGGGAATGCGATAGGTG
>NC_057752.1:3896378-3915510 GCF_004010195.1 Chiloscyllium plagiosum
GAGGTGATGAGGTTATGGATGGTCTGGGAGATGATGGTTTGGTGGTGGGAGGTGGGGTCATGGTCAAGGGGGCAGTAGGAGGAGGTGTCCGCGAGTTGGTGTTTAGCCTCAGCGATGTAAAGGTCTGTGCACCAAACTACTACCGCGCCTCCCTTGTCTCCCGGTTTGATAGTGAGGTTGGGGCTGGAACGGAGGGAGTGGAGGGCTATACGTTCCGATGCTGAGAGGTTGGAGTGGGTGAGAGGGGTGGAGAGGTTGAGGCGGTCAATGTCACGGCGGCAGTTGGCTATGAAAAGATCGAGGGCGGTAAGAGGCCAACACCGGGTGTCCAGGTGGATGGGGTGTGTTGGAGGCGGGAGAAGGGGTCGTCAGAGGGTGGGTGGGAGTCCTGGTTGGAGAAGTAGGCGCGGAGGCGAAGGCAGCGGAAGAATTGTTCGACGTCTCGCCGCGTGTTGAATTCGTTAATCTGGAAGCGTAGGGGGATGAAGGTATCCGAATATGACCCAGTCCTATTTGCCAGTATTTGGCCTATAACCCTCTAAATCCTCCCTATTCACATACCCATCCAGGTGCCTTTTAAATGCTGTAATTGTATCAGCCTCCACTACTTCCTCTGGCAGCTCATTCCATACAGGCAAGTGTGCCAAATGCCTTCCTCACTACCCTGTCTACCTGCAACTCCACTTTCAAGGAGCTATGCATTAACTGTAAAGGTACTGCCCTGGTTTGCATTACCAAAATACAACACCCCACGTTTATCTAACTTAAAGTTCATATCCCACTCCTCGCTCCATCTGATGATGGTCCCATTGTACTCCGAGATAATCATCTTCACTGTCCACTACACCACCTATTTTAGCGTCATTTGCAAACTTACTAACTATACATTCCATATTCACATCAAAATCATTTATATAAATGACAAAAAGTAGTGGACCCAGCACCGATCCTTGTGGCACTATGCTGGTCACAGGCCTCCAGTCTGAAAAGTAACCTTCTACCACCACCCTCTGTCTGCTACCTTCAAGCCAATTTTGTGTCCAATTGGCCAGTTCTCCCTGTATTCCACGTGTTCTAACCTTACTAACCAGTCTACCAAGTAGAACCTCATTGAATGCTGAAGTCCACATAGACAATGTCTACCATTCTGCCTTCATCAATTTTCTTTGTGACCTCTTCATAAAACTCGATTGAGTTATTTGAGACATGATTTCCCTCGCACAAAGCCATGTTCACTATCCCTAATCAGTCCTTGCCTTTCCAAATACATGTACATCCTGTCCCTCAGAATCCCCTCCAACAACTTAATTACCACTGCCATCAGGCTCACCGGTCTACAGTTCCCTGGCTTTTGCTTACCACCTTTCTTAAATAATGCCACCATATTACCCACTCTCCAGTCACCCGCGCCTCACCCATGGCCGTCGATGATACAAATATCTCAGCAATCTCTTCCCGAGCTTCTCACAAAGATCTGGGAAACACCTGATCAGGTCCCAAGGATTTATGTAAATGTATGCATTTAAAAATCTCCAGCACCTTCTCCTTGATAACATGAATCCTTTCCAAGACATCGATATCTATTTCTCCAATTTCCCTAGCCTCCAAGTCCTTCTCCACAGTAAATAATGAAGCAAAGTGTTCATTTAGTATCTCACCCTTCTCCTATGGTTTCACACATAGATGGTCATGGCAAAAATGAGGACTGCAGATGCTGGAGATTAGACTTGAGAGTGTGGTGCTCGAAAAGCACAGCAGGTCAGGTAGCATCCGAGGAGCAGGAGAATCGACATTTCGGACAAAAGCCTCAGGAATGAGGCTGTGAGATGAGGGGGTGGTAAAATAAATGGGAGAGGGGGTGGGGCTGGGGGAAAGGTAGCTGAGAGTGCGAGAGGTGGATGGAGGTGGGGGTGAGGGTGATAGGTCAGAGACGGGGGTGGAGCAGATAGGTGGGAAGGAAGATGGACAGATAGGACAGGTCATGAGGGCAGTGCTGAGCTGGAAGGTTAGATCTGGGATAAGGTGGGGGTAGGGGAAATTAGGAAACGGGTGAAATCCACATTGATGCCGTGGGGTTGGAGGGTCCCGAGGTGGAAGATCAGGCGTTCTTCCTCCAGGCGTTGGGTGGTTAGAGACACAGATGGCGATGTTGATCTTTAAAGGGCCCTATTCTCTCCCTAGTTACTCTTTTGCCCTTAACGTACTTATAGAATCTCTTTGGAATCTCCTGAACTCTATTTGCCAAAGCTATCTCATGTCCCCTTTTTGCCCTCCTGATTTCCCTCTCAAATAGATTCCTACTTGCCCTTATACTCCTCTAAGGATTCATTCGATCCCAGCTGTCCAAACCCAATATACATTTCCTTCTTTTTCTTGACCACAGCCTTAATTTCTATAGTTACCCAGCATTCCCTACACCTACTAGTCTTCCCCTTCACACTAACAGGAACATACTATCTCTGAGCTCTTGTAATCTCATTTTTAAAGGCCTCCCACTTTACCTGTGAATAACAACCCCTTCCCATTGACTTTTGAAAGTTCCTGCCTAATACTGTCAAAATTGGCCTTACTCCAGTTTAGAACTTTAACTTTACAATCAGTTCTATCCTTCTTCATCACTATTTTAAAACTAATAGAATTATGATCACTTGCCCCAAAGTGCTCCCCCACTGACACCTCAGTCCCTTTCCCTGCCTTATTTTCCAAGAGAAGGTCAAGTTTTACTCCTTCTCTAGTTAGTCCATCCACATATTGAATAAGAGAATTTTCTTGTACACACTTAACAAATTCGTCCCCATCTAAACCCTTAACACTACTGCAGTCCCTGTCTATGTTTGGAAAGTTAAAATCCCCTACCATTGCAACACTATTATTCTTACAGATATGTATAATTTACTGACATTTTTGTTTCTCAATTTGCCACTGACAATTAATCAAATGCACGTTCTTTTACTTTTTTACATTGATTGGAAAAGAATTCCAGGGCTCCAGGGAGGAGGCACTGGAGTAGGACTTGCTGAGTTGCCCTTGCAGAATATCAAGGACTGAATAGACTCCATCTGCACTGATACTGTTCAATGATTCTAAATTAGAGGACCCTATTTTAATTGGACAAACAAAGTTGCATTTGATTTATCTTTTCCTGTAACATAGTTTTCAGGTTCACTCAGTAACTGCCTGGACTGTTTTAGATATTATAAAGAGCTTACCATGTGGTAAACCAGGGCAGCAACCCTCTCCCCCAATATTATTCCATGGGACAGTATGTCTTAAATGACCCTCGAAAGAGACAATTCCTTCAGATTGGAACAAGTTACCAACACCATATAACCCTCAAGTGGCTTGGAGAATCTTTTTCCTCGTGTTCAGTGATTTCCCTTTAATTATCTGCAACCGTTTAAATTTCAGCCGACCCTCTTCCGCGGTTACGTTAGGGCCCGGGTGTCCTTGGAGAAGGAGCACGCGGTGTCCACCAACACCCTGGAGTTGTTCAGGGAGAGGTGGGCGCCGCAGGGAGTGGAGTGCATCATTTCTCCCTCCAACTCTATTTTGATTTAATCCCTGCCCTCCCCTTCACTGTTTGATCACACAGCACTGCCCTTTGATGTAAAGGGCAAGATGTGCAGGTCAGGTGAATTGGCCATGCTAAATTGCCCGTAGTGTTAGGTAAGGGGTAAATGTAGGGGTATGGGTGGGTTGCACTTCGGTGGGTCGGTGTGGACTTGTTGGGCCGAAGGGCCTGTTTCCACACTGTAAGTAATCTAATCTAATCTAACACCTGCACACACACACCATGGGTGCTGGGGAAAAAATAAGCACTACTGAACTTAGGTGGTAGTGTGGGGGTTAAAGAAAAAAGAAAAAAAAGAGAAACTCTAGGGATTATTTCCCCCTCCAACTAAATTTCAGCCGCATACAATTTCCCAATCCCACCACTAGGGTGAGCTAGTTACAGGGCAATGGGTTGTTCGGACCAGGATGAATGATGGGCCTTGCAAGCAAAGCTATTTGAAGTTTGAGAAAGGAACAGAAACGATGGAAGAAGAAGGTGAATTGGAGTGCAGTTAGGTACAGAAAGGGAAGAAAGACTGGATGAGCAGCAAAAGCGACAGAGAGGAAAAATAAGAAAAAAAAACTTATTTTAAAATTTGGCATATTTAAAACTTACCTGAAAAATTGAAAACCAAAAGAAATGATACTTATAGGTGTCAATGGCCATTTGGCAGTCATAACTCGTATAACCTCATTACGGGTGCCCCTATTTGCTAGATCTAACTTTCTCTCGTGAATTTGTTACAAGTTTAATGTGCAAATCTAGCAAGTTCTTGAAGGTAACAGAAAGGTTGAGAGAAAGATGAGTTTTATATCTGGTAATGTTAGGAAGGTAAGTTCTGGAATTTTCCAATGACATGGCATATCTCCTAAACCCTGAATTTGCTGGCCAATTTTCACTTAATATTGGTGACCTTTCTGAATGTGAGTATTGTTATGATAATGATAAACATACACTATCAATATTCAACATTTATCAATTGTATTTAATACTGAAGACTTTTATGGATTAAAAAATGGATTTAGAAGGACACAACTGACCTAAAATGGCTGCTGTGATCACCTCACAAGCCCACGTAATCTGCACGAAATATACAAAACTGGCTGCATTGGAATTACTAATTTAATCATGAGGCACTGAAATTCAAAGAGGTGTCAAGAAATTCTCATCTCTAGTTTGATTCTCACTAATTCACATATTGAGAGATGAAAGATTGGCTAGAACTATCAAGTTTAGAGTCCAGAATCCATAAAGGAACAGTAGTCTCAACACTAGCCTTTGAGCAAAAGGAGACAGAAAGCAACATGAACTGATAACAGCAAGGATCTGAAAAGCTTTTTTTTTTCAATTACAGAAACCAATGTCAGTGGAAAGCAATTTGGTAAACCACTATTCACTGGGAAATCGAGGTTATCTGCAAGATGCATAACTCCTGAAGAAACGGGACAACCACTAACCATTGTGGCTCAGGTTTCACTCTCACAACCTAAGGACTTTTAAAAACTTTAAATGCAACTGTCTGTACCTTCCTGTCTGCATAAACAATCTTCTCCCCTGCCCCCCCCTATTTTTAAAAATGTATTATCTGTGTTAGTGTGTATGTGTTTCGTGTTATTTTCTTATTTTTCTCAGGTTTAACATGTAATAAAACTTGACTCTCACTCAAAAAAAAATTTGGAATTTGCTGGATTTTGATTTGGTTAACTAAGTTTAATGAAATATGATAGCTACGTGCTGAAAAAATAAAAAAAAGGTTTGTTGCAAGTGACTAAGGGGAAGTTAAAAACAGGTAAACAAAATATGACACTGAACCACATACGAAGATGTTAGATCAGGTAACAGAAAGCTTGGTCAAAGGGTAATTTTTTAAGATTTGGAGATGCCGGTGTTGGACTGGGGTGTACAAAGTTAAAAATCACACAACACCAGGTTATAGTCCAACAGGTTTAATTGGAAGCACACTAGCTTTCAGAGTGTCTCTCCTTCACCTGATGAAGGAGCGACGCTCCGAAAGCTAGTGCTTCCAATTAAACCTGTTGGACTATAACCTGGTGTTGTGTGATTTTTAACTTTGTCATTTTTAAGAAATGCCTTAAAAGAGGAAAGCGAGGAAGAGAAATGCAAAATGCTGCAATTGCTGGAAATCTGAAATAAAAACAAAGTGCTGGTAAAATTCCGCAGAGGTAGCATAATATTCAATCTCACTCTTTTAAAATCAAAATGTTGCTTGACTGGGTGCCAATATAGGTCAGTGAGCACAGGGGTGATATTAGTTGGTGTGAGTTATGACAAGACAGGAGAGTTTCAGATAATCTCAATATTTTCAGTCCCAATCCTGACTAACATCTTGAGAATTGCGATTGTCAAAATGCACACACACGCACACGCACGCACACAGAGTCTGAGAAAGCTGACAGGTAAGGGCTGAGGAAATCTCAGAACAGACTTTGCACCTTATTAATTTCTAATGTGGCTCACATGCCAATAATAAAAGAAAAATCCATTATAATAAATGAAGTATTAGCAGCTCTATTTAAAAATTCATAAATCCCAGCCATAAAATGAAAATGTAATTACATTTCTTTATTAAGATTTAAGTATGACCCTGGATTTATGAAGTGACTTTTTTTTTCTGACTTAAACTTTTCCTGATTTAAAGTTTTTCATGACCTATATTAGTGCATGGGTAAGTAATTGTGGTAAAAATGCATTCTCCAAGCAGAGGGATTATTGATTGTTTCTAAAAGAAGGCACAGAATGGTTACAGTGCAAGAGGAGGCCACTCAACCCATGATACCCATGCTGGTTCTCTGTCAAAGTTTAGATTAGTGTGGTGCTGGAAAAGCACAGCCGGTCAGGCAGCATCCAAGGAGCAGGAAAATCAACATTTTGGGCAAAAGCCCTTCATCTGATCTCCAGCATCTGCAGTCCTCACTTTTGTTCATTCACCTGTCTTTTCTACCCCAGCCCTGCGAAATGTTTTTCTTCTCAAAATTATTTAATTTCTTTTTCAAACTACCTCTCCCACACTCTTGGGCAGTCCTTTCCAGATCCCAACCACTTGCTCTATTTAAAAATAAAGGTTTTGCTCATATCACGATTGCTTCTTTTGCCATTCACCTTAAATACGTGTTCTCTGGTTCTTGACCCTTCCTACAATGGTAACAGTCTATCCCTATCTGACCTGTCCACTTCTCACGTGATTTTTAATACATTTAATGGCATTCTTCTGAACTGTGATTTTATGTTGTGACACTGTACCCACTCTCTCACAGGCTGCGAAGATTGATGTCTTGATGCCGATAATGGTTTTCATTGTGCCATTGAGCATCTGGGATTTTTGCAAACAATAGGCCAAACAGTATGTCTCTATAACCAGGGAGAATTAATAACTGGGACAGAAACAGAGGAAGGACTGAGAAAGAGGGTGAATGAGAGTAGGCATGGTCAATCTCAACTCAGGTACAGAAAGAGAAATCAAAAGAAAGCTGGAAAAACTGGACTGAGAGAGAGAGAAAGGAATGTTGAGATGTTACATTTTGTCAAAATCTCTGAACACAATTTGCTTTCTGAAGGAATGAAACTCTCCATTCGAAATTGTTTATTTTCTGGGTAGAAATCTACTCTTGGGAAATAAGGCAGGGCAGGTGACTGAGGGGTCACTTTGGGGCCAGCGACCATAATTCTATTAGTTTTAAAATAGTGATGGAAAAGGATAGACCAGATCTAAAAGTTGAAGTTCTAAATTGGAGAAAGGCCAATTTTGACGGTATTAGGCAAGAACTTTCAAAAGCTGATTGGAGGCAGATGTTCGCAGGTAAAGGGACGGCTGGAAAATGGGAAGTCTTCAGAAATGAGATAACAAGAATCCAGAGAAAGTATATTCCTGTCAGGGTGAAAGGGAAGGCTGGTAGGTATAGGGAATGCTGGATGACTAAAGAAATTGAGGGTTTGGTTAAAAAAGAGAAGGAAGCATATGTCATGTATAGACATGATAGATCGGGTGAATCCTTCGAGTGTAAAGGCAGTAAGAGTATACTTAAGAGGGAAATCAGGAGGGCAGAAAGGGGACATGAGATAGCTTTGGAAAATAGAGTTAAGGAGAATCCAAAGAGTTTTTACAAATACATTAAGGACAAAAGGGTAACTAGAGAGAGAACAGGGCCCCTCAAAGATCAGCAAGGAGGCCTTTGTGTGGAGCCACAGAAATGAGGGAGATACTAAACGAGTATTTTGCAACAGTATTTACTGTGGAAAAGGATATGGAAGATATAGAATGTAGGGAAATAGATGGTGACATCTTGAAAAATGTCCATATTACAGAGGAGGAAGTGCTGGATGTCTTGAAATGCTAAAAGTGGATAAATTCCCAAGACTTGATCAGGTGTACCCTAGAACTCTGTGGGAAGCTAGGGAAGTGATTGCTGGGCCTCTTGCTGAGATATTTGCATCATCTATAGTCACAGGTGAGGTGTCGGAAGACTGGAGGTTGGCGAATGTGGTGCCACTGTTTAAGAAAGGTGGTAAGGACAAGCCAGGGAACTATAGACCAGTGAGCCTGACCTCACTGGTGGGCAAGTTGTTGGAGGGAATCCTGAGGGACAGGATGTACATATATTTGGAAAGGCAAGGACTGATTAGGGATAGCCAACACGGCTTTGTGTGTGGGAAATCATGCCTCACAAACTTGTTTGAGGTTTTTGAAGAAGTAACAGAGACGATTGATGAGGGCAGATCGGACTTGTGATCTATATGGACTTCAGTAAGGCGTTCGACAAGGTTCCCCATGGGAGACTGATTAGCAAGGTTAGATCTCATGGAATACAGGGAGAACTAGCCATTTGGATACAGAACTGGCTCAAAGGTAGAACACAGAGGGTGATGGAGGAAGGCTGTTTTTCAGACTGGAGGCCTTTGACCAGTGGAGTGCCACAAGGATCGGTGCTGGGTCCTCTACTTTTTGTCATTTACATAAATGATTTGGATGCGAGCATAAGAGGTATAGTTAGTAAGTTTGCAGATGACACCAAAATTGGAGGTGTAGTGGACAGCGAAGAGGGTTACCTCAGATTACAACAGGATCTTGATCAGATGGGCCAATGGGCTAAAGAGTGGCAGATGGAGTTTAATTCAGATAAATGCGTGGTGCTGCATTTTGGGAAAGCAAATCTTAGCAGGACTTATACACTTAATGGTAAGGTCCTACGGAGTGTTGCTGAACAAAGAGACCTTGAAGTACAGATTCATAGCTCCTTG
The DNA here is from genome assembly GCF_004010195.1 of Chiloscyllium plagiosum. NCBI lineage: Eukaryota > Metazoa > Chordata > Chondrichthyes > Orectolobiformes > Hemiscylliidae > Chiloscyllium > Chiloscyllium plagiosum. The sequence goes on from NC_057752.1 coordinate 3,905,188, forward strand.
AAAGTGGAGTTGCAGGTAGATAGGATAGTGAAGAAGGCATTTGGTATGCTTTCCTTTATTGGCAAGAGTATTGAGTATAGGAGTTGGGAGGTCATGTTGTGGCTGTACGGGACATTGATTTGGCCACTTTTGGAATATTGCGTGCAATGCTGGTCTCCTTCCTATCGGAAGGATGTTGTGAAAGTTGAAAGGGTTCAGTAAAGATTTATAAGGATGTTGCCAGGGTTCGACGATTTGAGCAATAGGGAGAGGTTGAATAGGCTGGGGCTGTTTTCCCTGGAGCGTTGGAGGCTGAGGGGTGACCTTATTGAGGTTTGTAAAATCATGAGGACCATGGATAGGATAAATAGACAAAGTCGGGGAGTCCAGAACTGGAGGGCATAGGTTTAGGGTGAGAGGGGAAAGATATAAAAGAGACCTAAGGGGCAACTTTTTCACGCAGAGGGTGATACATGTATGGAATGACCTGGCAGAGGAAGTGGTGGAGGCTGGTACAATTGCAACATTTAAAAGGCATCTGGATGGGAATATTAATAGGAAGGGTTTGGAGGGATATGGACCAGGTGCTGGCAGGTGGGACTAGATTGGGTTGGGATATCTGGTCGGCATGGACGGGTTGGACCAAAGGATCTGTTTCCGTGCTGTACATCTCTATGACTCTAAGTGAATTGGTGCTCATGAACAATTATGGCATTGTTAGAAAGGGTACTTTGCAACGATAATTACTGGATCTAACAGTCTGTGGCGAGTTTAATAGGGTGTTGATGTACAAATCCAGTAACTTAATTGTGCTCTCAGGGAGGCTGTTCTTGCGTGGCAAAATGGCACAAACTGGCCAGTATTGTTTGAATCTGCAGGATGTCTCACTACAAGTTGCTGGCTGATAGATGCTCACCATTATTAATGCACCAATCAGGCACCATCCTATCTTCAGCAAAACCAGGTCATTTTTACCTGTGTACTTCCTCTATCGTGCTTCCTACTGTTTCCCTAATGGGATTTTCCAACAATTTTTGATAATATCATGATCACCATTACTCAGGCTAGCTTTATATTTCCAGATTTAGTCGTTGAATTGAGATTCCACCAGCTCCTGAGGTGGTATTTAAACCCAGGTCCAAGAGCATTAACCTGGGCCTCTGGGTTACCAATCTGTTAACACTATCACTGTGTGGAGCATCCAATGGCAGGGATTCTGCGGAGGGGCACTGAATGTGGGAGGTCATGATGACAATTCATCGAATATGTCTGGCCACAGTTAGCAAGCTGATTCTGTCATTGGCGATGGAGCTGTTGGTGCCAAAGATAGTGAAGATTCCCTTGGACAGGTCAAGGTAGTGGTTAGGGGAAGAGATACTGGTGATGCAATAAGATGTGATGTTTACAGGAAGAAGGACATATCACAAAGCAAACACCACCCTCCACCCCCCCCCCCAATAAAAAGATCCAGTCTATATTTGACAGAAAGGTGAAAACCAGGAAATCTGAATTTTGTAGGATGTTGCCAGGGTTGGAGGATTTGAGTGCTAGGGAGAGGCTGAACAGGCTGGGGCTGTTTTCCCTGGAGCGTCGGAGGTTGAGGGGTGACCTTATAGAGTTTTACAAAATTATGAGGGGCATGGATAGGATAAATAGACAAAGTCTTTTCCCTGGGGTCAGGGAGTCCAGAACTAGAGGGCATAGGTTTAGGGTGAGAGGGGAAAGATATAAATAAAGACTAACGGGCAACTTTTTCACACAGAGAGTGGTACGTGTATGGAATGAGCTGCCAGAGGAAGTGATGGAGGCTGGTACAATTGCAACATTTAAGAGGCATCTGGATGGGTATATGAATAGGAAGGGTTTGGAGGGATATGGGCTGGGTGCTGGCAGGTGGGACTAGATTGGGTTGGGATATCTGGTTGGCATGGACAGGTTGGACCGAAGGGTCTGTTTCCGTGCTGTACATCTCTAGGACTCTATGTTGAAGTTGACGGGATATTTATTGGAAAGCAGAACATCAGGTCACCCTAATTCTTGGGGCAGTGTAGCTAAGAATGCTGAGTGCTCAAAATAGAAAACGCATTGCATTTCAACCACAACAACAGCTCACACCTTAATAAAGGTAGATTTTTTTACAACATTTTTAAAAAAAAGGATAATTCTCCAAATGCAAGGGAGGCCTTTAACTGCACATGGCAGCAAAGTTGATTTAATATTGGGAAGTACCTGCAGGATACTTGATCATTCCCGTTGTATTATGGTTCATCCCAGTGATCGACCAGACATTTTCTTTCTACCAGGGTGCAACACCTTGAAACTGCACAAGTGCAGCTTGAAGGAACTTGTATTCCCCTGTATGCTCCAGATCAACGTTAACACGAGGGAGCTGCTGAGCATCATAGAGTGGTACAGCATGGAAACAGACCCTTCGGTCCAACTCATCCATGCCAACCAGGTATCCTAAACTGAACTAGTCCCATTTGCCTGCATTTGGCCCATATCCCTCTAAACCTTTCCTATTCATGTACCTGTCCAAATGTCCTTTAAATGTTGTAATTGTACCCCCTTCTACCATTTACTCTGACAGCTCATTGCATACACTCACACCACCCTCTGCATGAAAATGTTGCCCCTCAGGTTGCTTTTAAGTCTTTCCCCTCTCACCTTAAACCTCTGCCATCTAGTTTTGGACTCCCCTACCCTCGGGAAAAGATGTCAGCTATTCACCCTATCTCTGCCCCTCATGATTTTATAACCATCTCTGAGGTCAGCCCTCCACCTCCTGCACTGCAGTGAAAAATGTCCTAGCCTATCCAATCTCCCTTCATAACTCAAAGTCTCCAGTGCTTTCCAACATTAGGAGACCGTTCAATCACCAAAGTGTGAAGAGAGTGAGGATTAGCAACAAGAACAACTCAAATGTCTTTAATGTAATGAAAAGATGACTAGTGGTAGAGCAATTAAATTGAGAGATATAGAAGAGATCAGAATTAGAGGAGCACAGAGTTTTCAGAGTTGTAGAGTTGGAGGAAATGATAGAGGCAGGGAGAGGTGAGGCCATGGGTTTGAAAATATTTTAACAATTGTTATAGACCAATGGTTTAGTGAACACCCTCTATTGTGCAAAGGGTTGGCTTGACTCCTGTATTCTGTGAGCCCCTAAGTATACCTGTGTGGCACGAGGTGAACATAGGATTGCACGAGGTGTGATGATCTTCAGAAAGGAATGGACATCTGGTACTCACTGTCTAAATTTCTGTATGAACTCCATTCTTAAAACTGTGACCTCTGAACAACTTCAGAAGATGAGGAAAGTGAAAAAAGAGATGTTAAGAAGGACCATTTATCCTTCCAGAACATTGACTTTCCATGTTATATTTAACTTCCTTTTATCAAAAGTTGAACATTTCCCAGTACAGACAATGCAAGACAAAGAAGCCCCTCATTGGAAATCCAAATGGCACAATGCTCTCTGTTAGCACCTGAAGCAAGGAGATTGCTTGTCACAGAGTGAAGCCTGTGGCAAGAACCTGCATGTGGGGTCTTTTAACATGGAGAGGCTGTTGTGCTACAGCTATCACATGGTTCTAACTGACAAGGAAACCCTCTGACTCTCATCACCGACCACAGATGCATCAGAAGGTTTTAATGTCCATTTGGCCACACCACATTTACTGTGGCTATCAGATCTTGGAATGGGACATGAATCCAGAGCTTCTAGGTCAGAGGTCTGAATGCTATCCACTGCACAACAAGAATTTGCATATGACACAACTATAAACGGACTATTATGTTTTATATTATACTTAATTCAGGATAATTTGTGAAGCCAACTTGTGTGTATTCATATTCCTGAGACCTTCAGGGGCTGATAATGTAGAGACTGTATTTCTTCATTTTTTTCTGAATCTTTGATCATGGATTAAAATGGGAAAAGGATTGCTTTAAAATCCAAGGAATGTGGAAAGGGGTACTGTGCTTTTTAAGAGCAGGATACTGTCGCCAAATGTAGCTCCCACAAATAGCAATGTGATAGTTACCAGATCATGTTGCTGAGATATAAATATTGACCAGGACACCAAAGTCACCAGAATTTCTTATTTGAAATAATATGCTGGCATTTGTTCCATCCACATGACAGGGCAGCTGATTTAATGTCTCATCCAAAAGGCATCCTCTGGTAGTACAATACTCCCTCAGTACTTCATGTCTCAGCACAAGCTGGGAGTATTGGCCTGGATTGTGTGTCAAGTCCCTGGAGTGGGAATCATGACCTTCAGACTGGAGTGCTCTCTACTGAGCCACATCTCCAAATCAATAGTGTGGCATTTTACTTCGCTGTGATGCTGTTACTTTATCAAACCCACAACCCTCAAAACAACTGCCTCAATTCTAACAAGGTATTACTTTCACTGGGCGTCTCCTTATCTGCTGTTACCTTGTTAAGCATCTTATCAAGGAAGCAGCCATCTGTAAAGAAGACCTGCATTTATATAGAACTTTTCACAACCTCAGGATGTCCCAAAGCACTTACACTCAATGAAGTGCTTTTAAAATGGAGTCACTGCTGTAGTTAGGAAACATGGCTGTCAACTTTGCTTGTTGGTGCAGACTCAATGATTTGAGGGACATCTTCTGGACTGTATGATTTGATCAATTTGCACACAGTGAGCTCCCACTAACAATAACATAATAATGACATCTGTTTTGTGATGTTGATTAAGGTGTGAGTATTTGCAGAGACTTCAGAGAGAACTCCTCTGCTCCCCTGCAGTTTCTCAGTAATGCCAGGGAATCTTTCCCATCTATCTTAGAGGGGGGACAAAGCCTATGTTTAAAATTTCATTCAAAAGACTCTGGCAGTGTAGCACTCCCCCAATACTGCATAATCAGGCTAGATATTTGCACTGTACCTTTTGGAGTAGGACTTGAATCCATAACCTTTTGCCTCAGAGATGAAAGTGCTCCCAACTGAGTCACAAACAATTCTTGGGCACAGTGGTTCTTGTGCTTTACTGACTTTGTTCTATTGTAAAGAGTAGAAGCCATTAAGTTAACACAACCTTATGTACCATCTCACCTTGAGAGAGATTAATTACCCCAGTGTGAAAGATCAAGTGTGAAGGGGAGCGAGTGTGAAAGATCAAGTGAGACATTCTGCTTATAAGTAGTGTCTACTATAGGAAAGACTGTTAATATTGTCATGGACAACATATGCTCTCACCGCCTGTAATCAGTATGTTTTGTATGTGAAGAAGTAAGCCTTTTCTTGCCTTTGGTGTATATTCTAATTCATTAGATCAGCAGCAAGTTCCCATGAGTTTAAAATAAAGAATATTTAATCTCTCAAATTTACCCCAAATTAATGCAATGCCTCACACTTGGCCTCACACACATACCTGCACACAGACAAATTGGACACAGATAAAGATATTAAAGATTACAGTTAATTTAGTTTCTGTTCATTTCAGTTGTGATGAAATGAGAAGTTGATAATTTTGATCCATTGGGTTTTGATCTTCCCTATCCAATTGAAACAGAGTCTGGAAACTCCATAATCTTAAGTTATCGACCTATACTTAAATAATGAGATGTGTGAGTTCCTCAAATAGCAACAAGGTACCCTCATTCATGTCCAGGAATCCACTGGAGATTTAATGCTGTCAGGAGTCCAAATGCCAAACGTCATGTGATTTGCTGTGATTTGCTAATCTGTGTGTTTGTGTGTGTGTGTGTGTGTGTGTGTTCAATTTTAAAAGTATAAACTTGTAAGTTCGTAATAATGGCATACTTGTGCTAAATATGACAATATGTTTGATAATACTAGGACTGTGGTGTCAAATAGAAAAACAAGCTTCACTTTTACATTCATACTGGCATTTGAATATTTTCTTCTGTTGTATAAACACATGCAAGAGAGCTGCCTGCCAAGTTTGTCAGTTGGGATGTGACTCATCAATTTTGCCTTAATAAGCACTGTTTCTTGTGTTTAAACTGGTTTGTGGTCAGTCATGCTCTCATTGATTCTGTTTCCCTCCTGGATTTTGTTCTGGAGAAACTTATAGACAGTAATCCAGTAAGTGGTTCAGGGGGTTTACATTGAGAAGAATGCTTTCCTGGGAGTGTTTACAAACTTGCAACTTCGAAAGGTTATGAAGTAGCATATGATGGTTTATGGAGAGAGGTTTCTCTCATCCAGTTTTTGAGTAGTGGGTTTCTGAAAAATGTCTCGGTAAAAGCATCATCTCAAGTGTTGTTTTTTAAACCTTTCATTTCTTCCAGACTTTATGTAGAGATATTACTGAACAAGGTTACTCTTCTGCACACATTTGGTTTCAGAATATACTCTATCTTACCTGTTGTGGAGCTGCCAACTGCATTTTTGGTGAGGGTCATCAGGAATTTCCTTCCCTTCACCTCCTACTTTGCACATGCTTTCCCGACCTGTCACTTTCATCATGTTCCCTGTCCTTTTATCATTTCACAGCCTTTTTCTCTTCCTACCACCCCTCTCTTCAATAATATTATTATCTTACCTTTTTCCTTCTGAACTACCCATTCATTCTTGTACCTTCCTCTTCCCTCCCTCTGCTATTCCTCCCTTACCTTCAACCTTGCAGCCATTCCTAACTACCCTCCCCATGAAGGAATGGTTCACTGCTCCCCTCCACTCATTTTAACCTATTCCCTACACCTTCCAACCCTCCACTCCTATTCTTGTCCCTCAAAACAGCTTAATTTATAGAGTCACACAGCACGGAAACAGACCCTTCAGTCCAACCCGTCCATGCTGATCAGATATCCCACCTTAATCGAGTCCCACCTACCAGCACCTGGCTCATATCCTTCTAAACCCTTCCTATTCATGTACCCATCCAGATGCCTTTTAAATGTTGTAATTGTACCAGCCTCCACCACTTCCTCTTGCAGCTCATTCCACACACAACACCACTCCCTGTGTGAAACAATTGCCCCTTAGGTCCCTTTTATATCTTTCCCCGCTCACCCTAAGCCTAAGCCGTCTAATTCGGGACACCCCCACCCCAGGGAAAAGACTTTGTCTTTTTACCCTGTCCATGCCCCTCACGATTTTAGAAACTTCTATAAGGTCATGATAGCTGTCATCATAAACAGGAATTTATCATGTAAAAAATGTGATGAGGACAACTGAAGCTGGGCTTTTACAGATAGGGCATGCATGCAGATGTAAGATTTGTATCTTCCATAAAGCAAATATAGAACTCAAACTATAAGCTGCACCTGACTCCTATTTGTCTTATGTTTTCAAACTAATAGGTCTATGTTGGGGCAAAGTTTATGTGGATTCTAATTGGTATCTGGATCCAGACTTGAATACCAACCTTGAAATCAATTAATGGATTTGAATATTGCAGAAGAAGTGAATATGATATGTCAACTGTAAAATCAGGTGAAGTTTTCCCTGTCATTTAAATTCATTTCTGCAAATTGTGAGTTTGCACGAATGGTTTTCACAGATGCCTCTGAGGAATCTCATTGCCACAGGGACAGATCACGCAAAACTATGATACTCAGCAAGTCTAGGAAGCACCGACTCCCAGGATTTAAAAAAAATTATTCATTAGTGGATTGTGGGCCTTGTTGGCAAGGCCAGCATCTGTTGCCCTTTCCTAATTGCCCTTGAGGAGGTGGTGACAAGCTGAACTGCTGTAGTCCATACAGTATAGGTACATAGTGCTCTTAGGGAGGGAGTTCCAGGATTTTGAACCAGTGACACTGAAGAAATGGCGATATAGTTCCATGTCAGGGTGGTGTGTGGCTTGGAGGGGAACTTGCACATGGTGGTGTTCCTACGTATCTTCTACATTTCTAGATGGTAGTGGTCATGTGTTTAGAAGGTTATGTCAAAGGTGCCTTGGTGGGTTGTACACACTGGTGATGGAGGGAGTGAATGGTTGTGGTAGGGAATGACATGCCAATCAAGTAGGCTGCTTGGTCCTGAATGGTGTCAAGCTTCAAAAGTGCTGTTGGAGCTGCGCCCATCCAGGCAAGTGGGGAGTATTTCATCACGCTCCTGACTTGTGCCTTGTAGAAAGTGGACAGGGAGTCGGGAGGTGAGTTTTTAACAATGATCATGAGACACTGATCAAGACCCAAAGTTTCAAGGTTCCAAAGAATGGAAACTCTATTTCTGTCTCCACAGACGCTGCCAGACCTGCTGAGTTTTTTCAGCATCTGCAGTCATTTGCTTTTATCAGGAGTAAGAGTCCTAACTCATTTTCACTATATTCCTCCATCCCAATTTCTCCATAGTTGAGGGATGCTGGAATCGAATGCAACCAACCCGTATAGCTGAATACCACACTTAGTTTTTATTAAGATTGACAAAAGAAAGAAAATGTTTTCATTTCTACAGCACTTCCACAACTGTTGGCCATACCAAAGCACTATAATGCAAATTAAGTCAATGAGCCAGTTTATAAACTTTTGTTTTTCTAATTGCTGTCCATAAAATGCTGAGGATACCAATTTAGTGAACTGCAGAGAAACTTCAAAAACTATGCAGAATTGTACCAGTTTATCTCGATACATTCAATGAATTTACTGTGACATATCTGCCATCTAAGGGCCACCAGCGATATTGCAGGTGGCATGTTGTACTTAACTGTTAACGTAAATATTTCCATTGCCTTTTTCAGCATTCTCACTATGGAATAACACAAGCGTTTTGCTTGGTAGCACAAGGTGCCATTTTGAAGAAAGAAGCAAATATTCTCGACTGGAAGGATGATGCTTCAAGCCAGGCTAAACATCAGAATTGTGTCTGGATACTGAGGATGAAGTGAGCTGACAAGAAAATTAATTCTTTCTGTTTCCTTCTGTTCATAAGGATTAGCTACAAGCAAGATACAAATCCAAGCAGTCATCATATACAGCCAATCATCACCTACAACCAGTTTCCATCAGCAGCCATGCAGCAAAAGCCAGGTATGCTGAAAGCATCAGAAGATGGCTTTCTACCAACTAACAACTTCAGCCAACTTGTAAGCTACCACTGGGTCTACCTCAAGCAAGACATCATCAGCTGCCTGCCATGAAAAGCAAAGCAGATGCAGAAGATTAAATTCTCTGGAAAAAAAATCGGGAATCAGGAATTTATGAAGAGTAAATGGTGATATCTTAGTGTTATTATTGCTGGACTATTAAGCCAGAGACCCAGGTCATGTTTTGGGAACCCAGGTTCGAATCCCACCACAGCAGACAGTAGAATTTGAATTCAGTAAAAAAGAAATCTGGAATTAAGAGTCTAAAATTGACCATTAATTCATTGTTGATAATTGGAAAACCCCATCTGGTTCACCAATGTCATTGAGGGAAGGAAACTGCCATCCTTACCTGGTCTGGCCTACATGTGACTCCAGACCCACAGCAATGGGGTTGATTTTCAACTGCCCTCTGAGCAATTAGGAATGGGCAATAAATACTGCCTAGCCATTGATGCCCTCATGCCATGAATGAATAAAGAATTTAGAAAATAATTATTTGATATGGGCAGAATCAATCCAGTCTTATGTAAAATAATGTTTGACAAGCCTGATGGAGCTTTTGAGAATACTACTGGCAGAGTCAATAAGAGGGAAAATCAGGGATTTGTTGTTTTTGGATTTTCAGACGGCTTTGGATAAAGTCCTGCACAGGTTACTGAACAAACAAGCATGGATTAAAGAATTGTTAACTGAAAGAAAGAAGAGAGTAAGAATAAATGGATTTTTTTTAATTTTTATTTTTCCCCAGCACCCATGTCATGTGTGTGTGCAGGTATAAGACACAGTGAAGAACAACAACTGTGTAAACCTTTAGTTATATTCCACCACCAGATAATAAATGGATATTCCTCAGGTTGGCAGGCTGTGACTGATGAGGTCAGTGTTTGAACCCCAGCTGTTCACAATCCATGTCAATAAGTGCATGCAGGGGGCCAATTGAAATATTTCCACATTGCTGATGATAGAAGACTTGACGAGAATGTGACCTGAGAGGAAGATGTAGAGGCTTCAAGAGGATTTAGACAGGCTGCAAGTGGGTAAGAATATGGCAGATGGAATATGATTCCAGTAAGTGTGAGATTATTCACTTTGGTTGGAAGAACAAAGGTGCAGAATATTTCTTAAATGGTGAGAGATTAGAAAAATATTTATGTCCAAAGGGATTGAAGTGTCCTTGTTCATAAGTCAAGTGCAGCAAGCAGTTTGAAAGACAAACAGTATGTTAGTCTTTATTATAAGATCATTTGGGTGCAGGATCAAAGAAGGCTTGCTTCAATATATATATATATATATATATATATATAAAATATATATA